>NW_027045309.1:0-300000 GCF_963576615.1 Watersipora subatra
CTTCAACGAGAGGCTTTGTTTTGGACAGAGCACAGCGCTGATCATTTTGTACGATCAATTGATCACAAGTTTTAGACTGAATGGGAAGTACGTGTAATGTTGAGAAGCCTGACTCGCACAGTTATGTAGTCACAAATGGCAGCAGTTTGTGGAGTTCAATTTTCACTACCTTGGGATAACATGCGGTCATTGTTGGCTAAAAGTCAGCAATGGACGTTATTCCAAATGAAAGTTTTGCAGCCGACTCAAGTTTTAACTCTAGAAACTTTTTCTGACAGTCATCTGGTGCCATGTTGACTTCACACTGAAATGGATGGTCAGATCCAAGTCTTCGCTAGGTATTTTAGGGAAATATCTTTTGGACTCTGTGTGAAGGTGTTCTAGATGTTCTGCAATCTCGTCCTGGATTTCAGGAGGAAGATCCAAGTTGCCACTGTCCAGCAAGTTGTCTAAGCTTTAAACATTGCAAAGTTTCCACAGCAGACTTTCCTCTTCTAGCTCATCAGCTTTGCTTGAAAAGCATTCAGCTGGTTGATAAATATGATCATGTCAGTATTAGGACCCTGCATCTTCAGATTTAGTTAATTAAACTGCTCAAAAATATCTACTAGATATGCAATCTGAATAATCCAGTTGTTGTCTGTGAGATGCTTATGGAAACTCTCTTTTCCCTGTTGCTCGGTAAACAATATCAGTTCATTTCGGAGGCTGTAAACTCGAGCTGTGACATTACCTCGTGATAACCAACAAACATGTGTGTGATACAAACGTGTTTGGTGCTCAACATCCATGTCTTTGCAAAGTACCTTAAATAGCCTTGTGTGCAGTGCATTGCTCTTCATGTAGTTAATTAATTCGATTACCTCCTGTAAGACAATGGAAAGAGATGAAGGAAGGGTTCTAACTGCCAATGCATGCCGGTGCAGCATACAGTGAGTGCTCTCTACATTAAGTGAAACTTTTTTACAAGAGCTTGAAAGCCTGATTTTGTGCCTAGCATAGCTGGTGCCCCATCTGTACAACAGCTAATAACATTTTCCCATTTTAGATCTACTTCATCAAAAAAGTTGGAGACAACATTAAAAATGTCTTTAGCTTTGGTTGTGGTTTCCAGAGGTCCACGAAACAGAAAATCCTTTTTTATTTCTTCGTTGTGTACATAGCGGGCATACACCATTAACTGTGAGCATGAAGCTACATCAGTTGACTCATCCAACTGAATAGCAAGAGCCCAAATGGAGATAACATTATCTGCTGGACAACGTGATCTTTAATGTCATTGACCATGCTGCAATTTCTTCTCTGCACTGTGTTATTAGACAATGACACTGCAGCCAGCTTCTTCTCAGCCTCCTTTCCCAATATAGGTTTCGCCATCATCAGTGTACATGGCTTTAATAAATCTTCTCCAATGGTATGGGGTTTTTTCTGATTAGCGATTTCATATGCTACCTTGTACGGAGGCTTCCAGTAGTTTGGAGTTTCATTCATGAAAAGCCCCAATTGTGTCTAGCCTCATCTGCTTGAGCGGTTTTCCATGTCGCTCAAAGAAGTTTTGTTCCTTTGCTGAGGAGAGATGATGCTTCAATTTGTTAGGTCGTATTGAATCATTGCCCAATACTTTTATGCATCACATACATTTGGCTTTTCTTCACCCTTGCTAACTAGACATTGAAATAAATATTGCATGTAGCTTGCATCATATTTTTGTTTCTTGCTAGTACTCATTCTGTAATGAAAGATATTATTAGTTCAATATTTAGGCCGCATTTTAACATGAAATCTGTAGTAAGAACAATATTACACACTGTATTACATCCCAAATACACAAATGCAAATTATATAATATATACCGTAAGTTCTCGTGCTCAAGTCGCGCGGCTTGTCGTTGGGCATGGCTTCTGGTTCAAGGTCATAGACAGGCGTGGCTAAGGCCATTCTTTTAAAACTTATGTGGAGCTCAGGGCGGCTTCTCGATAAATGCGGTCTCTGCTCAGTTGCCGCACTATAACCATAGAAGCGCATTCATAATAAACTTTTATGTATGGGGTCTTGGCAACCTACTTGTTTATTTTCAAGAACATGTTTAAGGAATACTTTACACTAAAGAAGAATTTATCGCCCAAGTCGAGATGAATTATCAGTGAATTATCAATGAAGAATTTGTTTAGTTTGAATTCATGACACTCAAATTCTTGGGTGTTTTTTCGGTATTTTTTAAAAGTAAATTTAAATTCCAAACGAAATTTTTATCTATGAAGATGATGAGGTATGTTTAGCTCACCACAGTCATAGATTATTAACACCTTTTCATTCTTGACCGGCATCTTTTCATAAAGATGAAGCCCTCTAACAGTGCAATAATGATCTAGCTGAGACATGGCAAGTGAGTTCTTGATGCAAGGGTTCAGGAATTTTAATTTGAACATGGAAGTGAACGAAAATTCTTTTCACATGCACTGATGTAGCCTGTTTTCTTATTCAAAAGGACACAAGTATAGCGAAACCCGTCTCAACACTCGCTCCCGAAAGAGTCAATGATGACAAAACTTCAGTCGTTAGCCGCGTGTTCTGTGAGCATATGGGGCTTGTTGGTAAGGGCGGCTAGATACCACTGACAGCTTATTTGAGAGTTATTTTTCCGTCATGAGTCATCTGTTTGTGAGCATAAGCCCACGGCTTGAGCATGAGGACTTATGGTACTGACCTGATGAAAATCAGAATGTACTGTACTGCAGCTTCCCTGTTGACTGTAGAGTAATTACTGTAATTAACATCCACTATTACTTGGTACAAGCAGCCAATAAAAATGCAGCACTACTAAACATCATACTACAGGAGTTCCCAACCATAGGGGAATTCCCCTGGTTGCCTTATCGTACTACAGTGCACCCTCGAGATACGATGTTAATCCGTTCCAAGATTGGCATCGTATGGTGAAAAAATTGTATGTCCGGGTATAGAAACCATTGTAATTATACAAAGAAAAAAAAGGTAAAAATCGTCCAAATTTTTATAAAAATGCGGTACATATTGAAATTTAGTAACAAAATGGTATGTTAACTTTAGTAACTATAGTTACATACAGTAGCTACATTATATTAAGAGCACCTAGTGATTATAATCTGCAATACTGTAAAACGCAAAATTACGTATAATCTGTTTACCAAATGCAGATTGTACAGTAAGAAGTTCTTACCTTCAAAATGTACACATAACATAAGCATTGAATTCACTTCGAATAAGTTTGGCTTGCAAAACTTACACTTTAAACTGAGTTTTAGTATGTATTTTGAACTATTTTACTGAATTTCAACTGTTTATCACAAAGTTTTATCATTCATAAGTTTCTGTCTTCACTTTCATTATAAAATTTAGCATGTCTGGTTGAGACATTTTTTTTAACCAAAATTAATAAGAAAGGCCGAGCGATGCAGTTATCGAAAGCGGCCTCTCACACGCCTGACCATTTAATGGTTACCGACAAAAATGAGATTTTATTTACTATGCAGGACATACATACCTTTGGAGTAACTTGACTCTAGCTGGCACATATAGCAAATGAAGCAGAAATGAGGGAAAAACGTATCAATGCTAATTATGTTGCTGTACACTTGAAGATTAATTTAATATTTAATGAAATGGAGTTTTTAGCAGTCTAAAGAAGTTGTCTAGTCCTGTCCAATTTTTCTCCTAGTTTAAAAAAAAACTGCTAACTAGCTAACTCTTGTAGAAGGATCCAGAGAGAGTGCTACAGTATTTTTTTTGTATGAAATGTGCACAAGAATCAATGTAGCCATACGTACAAAGTTTGTACGTATTTATACCGTAGAGGACAGGGCTTTAACAAGTTTCAGAAAGTAAAGTGGATGCGTCAACTATCTTGAGTAGTTAGATATATGAGTTACATACATATGATGAATTGTATTCACGTAGGAGATAACAAGCCTACCTGCAAAGACATGGTTAAACAAGGAAATAAAACATAAAATCAGAAGGAAACAAATAAAATGAATAAAATATGAAAAACCTGTCACACAAGAGATAAAATATTATACATCCATTGTTTTAATATACCAGTCCATATAACTAAATTAATCACTTGAAATATTTCTGCCGATGTGGGGATTGCTGTATCTTCTACTTCCTCGTTCTTGCTAAATGTTTGCTCATTTGGAATGCTGGTCGAGTGCATGGCCTTCTAACTGCTTTGAATCTTCAGTCGTAAGCTCCTTCCTGTGCTTGCTTTAATGGAGTTCTTGTTTTGATAATAATTGCAAATGATGATTGGCTACGATCATATTTATAGTTTATAGTTCATATATCATAGTTTATAGTAAAATATATTATAACGCTGCAAATGAATATTTGCCCTCTTGTGAATTTCACACGAAACTTTCCACGCGGAATGATGCCGTGAGAGAAGTCGATCATCGTGTCTCTTCTAAACGTTCTGAAAATGTATTCGGCAAACTATATTTTGGTGTCTTTTTTATTTCGCCATGCGTTATGAGCACACCGACCGCCAAATTTTAACACGGGCAAAACTTCTTTCAAAATCGTATGGTGAAATAAAACTCGTATAGCGAGGTAAAGATCTCACAATATTCGACTTCGTAAGGTGAAAGAATCGTATATCAGGGTAATCATATCTCGAGGGTACACTGTATAAGCAAAGCATTCATGCCTGGATGTAGCTGAACATGTCAGCATGGCAGTTGTAACTGCCCTCCCAAAATTAGGAATGAAGTTCCGAACAGATGTATAGATGCATTTGTTGTGGTATATTTACATCTTAACACCGTGAAATTAGGTTTTTAAAACTTGATTAACATATGACATTTAGCTAATAAAACATAATGTTAAATGTTGACAAGAATTGCAGAAACTAAAGACATAGATAAACAACATTAATCTAAAAAATAAAGGAATACGTATAGATAGACATACCTTTTTCACTCCTTTCCAGGAGAGAGTTAGGTATACAATCAGTTTTATTTCTTTTTAGTTATTAAAAAGTCTACACTTTCTGAGAGTATAATATGAAATGAATGAGACAACGGTTGCTTAAAATTTATATAAAATTGGAGGGAAATAATCGTATAGCAAATAGTGACAACATAAGAGCAGCAGTGATTTCATTTATTTCTTTTACTTTGTGGGGCAAAACTAAAAACAGCTATTTTTAAAGGTAGGAGGATGCTGAAGAGTGGTGAATCTTACCAAGGTAAACAATTAGAGCAGCTTGTGGTTGTCCATTTGAATAAGAATCGGCAGCGATAAGGCTTTGGACTTGATTGCAGACTGGTTTGCACTTGTGGTTATATCATTACATTTATGGATTGGCAGCTAGCTGATAATAAACAAGTTGACCAGAATTTACGTTATAAAATTTCACAATTATTATTCAAAAACATTACAGCAGTTGATTAGTTTTACTTATGGTGGAAAGTGGAAATTGTTGGAGGAAGGCACTCGAGCTTACACTAAAGGGTACCAACAAAACTCTAAAAAGTCAAACACCTCTTTGTTCCACCCTGTATGTTCAAAATTCCCCCCAGGGGGCAATTCCCTCTTGGTTGGGAACCCCTGATTTAGCTGTGGCTCTTTATTGCTGAACATGTTACGGTATGAATATATAACATGCTCTTTTTTTCTCAAGACTACACTGCCTAATCCAAAATACAAACTTTGACTCCAATACACTCAAATTCACCCAAGTGCAACCACAATCAGCAGAACAAATAATCTCTCAAGAAGAGAGTTAAATTCAATGACGCGGGGTTATCAAGCCAAGCAGGTTAGTTAGTCACAAAAGCTTCAAATCATAGTTACCGTATCGAAGATGAGATAAAAATCTTTCTACTCACCCAATATTCTGTTTAATTACTCGTCTTTTCTTCAGTCATCAGTTATCGCAAATTTAACAGTTTTACTCGCAACCCAGTCCGTCTCAATCTATCTCATCTTCATTTACCCAAATCACCTTCATACTGACAATATCCCCATACCAATTGGCCTTCTCAGGTTTCGCCTCCATTACCACCGGGTTATCTGAAACTTTTGGCTCGGAACCAGCAAGCTGGTCGTCATTTCCACTCTAAACTTTTGACTCAGAACCAGCGAACTGGTCGTTGTTGCCACTCTGAACTTCTAGCTCGGAACCAGCGAGCTGGTCGTCATTGCCACTCTTTCCGGAGCTTTCAGGTTGGACCTCCTTTTTGGGTTCCTCAACCTTACTCTTCTCAAAACTAGCATCTCTGCTAGGGACTACTCTCACAACGGAGGTTTCAGATTGGATCTCCTCTTTGGATTCCTCAACCTTACTCTCCTTTCCGGTAATCGTTACAGAACTCGCGTCCCTTGCACCCCTCCTCTGAGCCCTCTTTTGCTTTACAGCAGACAAGTGCAACAGAGCCTCTCTATACTCCTCACTCTTAATCTCCTCCTCCAACTCTCTTATGTCTTTCTTTATAGCAGACAATGCGTGCTTGTACTGCTCCTCTACTTGCCTCCTCCTATGCAACATCATAGCTTTCCTCTGCCTGATGGTAGTCTCAGTCGAAACATACTCTGTCTCCATCTGTTCTGCAAAACTATCCATCTTAGCAACAGAGGGTAAACTCGAACTAGGCTTCTTCAACTTAGAGTCCGGTCCCCTATTGTTACCCTCCTCCACCCTACGCTTAATACCCGCTGCAATATCTCTATAGGAAGACCCACAAAAATTACAACCTTCAAGTCCATGGTCTAACTTCCCACGAAATCTACACAATATCTTTTTGAAACCTACAGCATAATGTCCTTGAACTTTACATTTATAACAAATAAATCCAGGACACTGAGCAGCCTAATGGTCTTTAATGCTTTTGCAGACAACACACTTAATGTTACCTGGCTTACCGTACACTTCTTTCTTACCTTCGCCCTCATTCTTACCCGACTCGCTCACCTTCTGCTTACTAAACACCGTGTTACCCTCCGAATCCTTTGTCACCTTCACACCCCACCCCTGCCTCTACTTACACGGCTGCTCTCGGCACCACCACCTCCCGGCGAATCGCCAGCACTATTCATAAGTGATAGTCCAGTGAGAAGTAAGATTTGTCAGATATCAATCTGAAACTATAACAAAAACATTTATAATATTCCATATCGTATTTCTTAGGTGGTTTACTAACTCGACCTGAGATAGTGACGGCAGGTCTTTTACTAAGAGGCACAATTCCATTTCTAGAATTTCTTCTAGGCAAACATTACTATTTTCTAGAACAAGTCTATTCTCAACAACAGAAGTCTCCTCCTCGTGTTCACCGATGTCGGGAGTTTCCTCCACGTGCTCAGCCACACCAGGTGTTTCCTGCCCTTGTTCAAGAAGCTCTAAATCAGGGATCATGTTCTCCTGACTTTCAGATAAACCGTTGGCATTTTCTACTACTTCAGAGTTGTCATTTTTTTAGGAGTAGCTACCCAAGGGAAGACAATATCATCAGAAGAGTCAGACGATGTATTTTCGTCATCAGATTTCAACAAAAACAAATGTTTTCTATTTCTGCGTATTTCACTCATGCCTACATTGACCCAGTAACTTTCAGAAGATTTATCCTTTCTCAAAACTATACCTTTTGAACCTACATCAGTAGAGGCTTTTGCATAAACCATTTGACCAGCTTTTAACTGGTCTAACTTAGAAACTATACTTTTTATCCCAATGTTTCCTAATTTTGTTTTTGCGGCTAACTTCATTTTCTTCAAACAGTTCATAGTCTTCATCACTTTCTAATGGGAAGCTCAAGTTTGATCTAATAGCTTGACTAAAAATCAGATCACTTGGCGTATATCCTGAAGCCAAAAGTGTAGTCCTATATGCAGACAAAGCCACATCTTTATCTCGACTTTTCTCCCATAATCCTTTAACAATTTTACGGCACTTTTTGCTAAACCATTAGAACAAGGATACCGTGGGCTACTAGTAGTTAGAATGAAACCCATTTTCTCTCAAAAGTTTTTAAATTGTTTACTAGCATGACAAGTTCCATTATCAAACCTGATAACGTTGGGTATACCAAATCAAGAAAACAGATACTTGAGTACTCGAATTATCTCTCTAGCAGTTTGAGATTCTATATGCAGACATTCTATCCACTTTGAATAATAGTCTATAGCTATCAGATAATATTCGTTATCAAACATAAGTATATCCGAACCTATCACCATAGGCTGGTGTTTGACTTTACTATGCGTAATGCAAACAGTACATCTATTTATATAATCTGCAATTTCCTTACTATAACCAGACAACCAAAAATGGCACTGAGCTCGTCTACGACGTTTCATTATGCCCTGATGACTTTCATGACAAATTTCTAAATACTTTAGTCCTAATGACTTAGGAATATACAGCCTAGAGTCATATAACAATATATTATTATAACTACTTAATCTCTCACGATCCATATAAACCTATCAGTTCTTTATGAAAATCATCCAATTCAGATTGCCAACCAGATTAAAAATACTCTATACACTTGAGAGCGTCTGAATCTTTACTAACCTCTTCTCTTAGTTTCTCTTCTTTAACATCCCCATATTCAGAAGAGCAAACTATCGAGTTGACATAAGCTTCTAGCTTATTACAAACAGTTTTACTTACCTCATCACAAACAGCCCCACTGTTCGGACGGCTAAGCAAATCAGCAATAAACATATCTTTTCCAGGAGTGTGAAAAATGTCATAATCATATTTCATTAGTCTTAACTTAAAACGTTGTCCTCTTACAGGTAGCTTAGACAAATCCTTTTCACCTAAAATTGCAATTAAAGGCTTGTGGTGAGTTTCTATTTCAAATTTTCTACCAACTAAATATTAATCAAACTTCTCACATGCCCATACCGTAGCTAAAGCTTCCTTTTCAACTATGGCATATCTACTGTCAGTTTCAGTCGGTTTCCTAGAAGCATATTCTACAGGTTGCCACGCATCTTCTTCGTTATACTGTAACAAAACTGTGCCTAGTGCATTTCTACTAGCATCGGCAGAAACTCTATGTTTAGCATTTATTTCAAAAGTACATAATACTGGACTATTAGAAATTTCTTTTTTAACAGTTTATAATGGTTATTTTTTCTTTAATTCAGAGTAGCAGAGGACATCCGGAACCTTATACTTCTGCATGCCATTGACAGCGAGGACAAGCTGTTATCAACCTTAATGAGGTCACACGCTTACATACCAGTAACACCTACTGGTAAAAAGCTCAACTTCCCACAAGATCTGATAAATCCAAAAAGTCAGCTCGCTGTTCTCTACTGCAAAGGTACCAGTCAACCTGACAATGTAGAATTGACATCACAAGATAGTTTTAAAACAGTTGTTTTCAAATAAACATGAGTGTTGAATTTGCTTGTCATATTATTCTATTTTGACTATGTTTAGTTTGTGCACTTTTACTTAACTTGTAGGTGCTAATTCAAATATTATTGGTTCAGATATAGTGAAAGTGTTAAGCTCTTGTAAGTAATGCTGATATTTACCAGTACAAGTTACTTCTTTATTCTATATGTCAAACAATCATCTATTGTACCTGATATATTGTTAGGTTCTATGGTATCTTATCTATTATGAAGCTTTATGGTACCTGATATATTGTAAGGCTCTGTAGTACCTGATGTATCGTAAGGTTTTTGGTACTTGATCAATTGTAAGGTTCTATGGTACCTGATCATTTGCAAAGTTCTATAGTAACTGAGCTATTGTCAGGTTCGCCCTTCACTCAGTTAGAGTACAGCAAATGGTGTATCGATAACTAACCATTATATTTAGAAGGTTGAAGTAGAGTAATAAAACTATGATGGTAAAATCTTATTGGTAAAGACAGTGACGGCTGTATTTGTACTTTAATACTTTTTTTGTGCTACGCTAGGTAACTCTATGTTTACACATAGAGTTTGCTAGCGTAGCACAAAAATACAGCTCAAGTTGATAGGCTATTACTTACTGCTGTGACAAAACATCTAATACTAGTAGTTAGTAACACAAGAGATCTGTTATATTTTTTTTCAGGTGGTAAACTGATGAGCCGCTATACACTGTCGCACTATGGAACTGTCACATTTCCCTGTTTTCTTTAGTGCTCGCCGTGGAGGAATGTCAGTTATACCTAAACTTTCATGCCAAGTTCTATACCTGCACCATCTACAGTTATCGCCACACGATAGGTTGTGACAATTTTGAAGGCAGTTCTGATCAGCAAGAGTGTAAATTCATGAATTGCGAAATAATGATTAGGCTTGAGGTACGTTTCTAAAGTTTTTCCATTTTTCCTGACTAAAGGTGATTTTTATTTTGCGTGTAAACATATAAAAGTGACTAGCATTGATAGAAAGCTATGTATTTTCTCTATTGTAAGGTGCTATGGTACCTGATCAATTGCAAAGTTCTATGGTAAATGAGCTAATGTCAGTTTTGCCCTACATACAGTTAGAGTACAGCAAATGTTGTATCGATAACTAACCATTAGATTTGGAAGGTTGAAGTAGAGTAATAAAACTATGATGGTAAAATTTTATTGGTAAAGACAGTGACGGCGGTATTTATACTTTAATACATTTTTTGTGCTACGCTAGGTAACTCTATGTTTACACATAGAATTACCTAGCGTAGCACAAAAATACAGTTCAAGTTGATATTATTTACTGCTGTGACAAAACCTCTTTTACTAGTAGTTAGTAACACAAGAAATCTGTTATATTTTTTTGAGGTGGTAAACTGATGAGCCGCTATACACTGTTGCACTATGGAACTGTCACATTTCCCTGTTTTCTTTAGTGCTCGCCGAGGAGGAATGTCAGTTATACCTAAACTTTCATGCCAAGTTCTATACCTGCACCATCTACAGTTATCGCCACCCGATAGATTGTGACAATTTTGAAGGCAGTTCCGATCAGCAAGAGTATAAATTCATGAATTGCGAAATAATGATTCAGCTTGAGGTACGTTCCTAGAGTTGTTCCATTTTTCCTGACTAAAAGTAATTTTTATTTTGCGTGTAAATTTTAATAAGTGGCTAGCATTGATAGAAAGATATGTATTTTCTCTATTTTAAAGTTTTATGGTACCTGACCGATTGTAAAGTTTTATGATATCTGATATATTATCAGGTTCAATGGTATCTGATATATTGTAAGGTTCTATGGTATGTATTCTATTTGGGTGTAGTGGATTGAAGGTTGCAAATTCGAATCCTACGCAATGTAATGTTTTTCTAAACCTGTAATTGTGGTTTCAGACAGACAAAAGGACACGACTCATATGATAGCATAGAATGCACATGTTGCATATTATTCATTGAGTATGCTCACTAAATTAATCTCTGAAAAAGAAACTGTTCAATTGCTTCACATCTGGTTAAAGTTGAGAATTCTTTTGAAACTAGTTAACATATGATTGGTTTTTATGACATGGTTATTTTTTCTTTAATTCAGAGTAGCAGAGGACATTTGGAACCTTATGCTTCTGCATGCCTTTGACAGCGAGGACAAGCTGTTATCAACCTTAATGAGGTCACACGCTTACCATACCAGTTACCATACACCCGCTTACTGTCATACCAGTAACACCTACTGGTAAAAAGCTCAACTTCCCACAAGATCTGATAAATCCAAAAAGTCAGCTCGCTGTTCTCTACTGCAAAGGTACCAGTCAACCTGACAATGTAGAATTGACATCACAAGATAGTTTTAAAACAGTTGTTTTCAAATAAACATGAGTGTTGAATTTGCTTGTCATATTATTCTATTTTGACTATGTTTAGTTTGTGCACTTTTACTTAACTTGTAGGTACTAATTCAAATATTATTGGTTCAGATATAGTGAAAGTGTTAAGCTCTTGTAAGTAATGCTGATATTTACCAGTACAAGTTACTTCTTTATTCTATAAGTCAAACAATCATCTATTGTACCTGATATATTGTTAGGTTCTATGGTATCTTATCTATTATGAAGCTTTATGGTACCTGATATATTGTAAGGCTCTGTAGTACCTGATGTATCGTAAGGTTTTTGGTACTTGATCAATTGTAAGGCTCTATGGTACCTGATCATTTGCAAAGTCCTATAGTAACTGAGCTATTGTCAGGTTCGCCCTTCACTCAGTTAGAGTACAGCAAATGGCGTATCGATAACTAACCATTAGATTTGGAAGGTTGAAGTAGAGTAATAAAACTATGATGGTAAAATCTTATTGGTAAAGACAGTGACGGCGGTATTTATACTTTAATACATTTTTTGTGCTACGCTAGGTAACTCTATGTTTACACATAGAATTACCTAGCGTAGCACAAAAATACAGTTCAAGTTGATATTATTTACTGCTGTGACAAAACCTCTTTTACTAGTAGTTAGTAACACAAGAGATCTGTTATATTGTTTGAGGTGGTAAACTGATGAGCCGCTATACACTGTTGCACTATGGAACTGTCACATTTCCCTGTTTTCTTTAGTGCTCGCCGAGGAGGAATGTCAGTTACACCTAAACTTTCATGCCAAGTTCTATACCTGCACCATCTACAGTTATCGCCACCCGATAGATTGTGACAATTTTGCAGGCAGTTCCGATCAGCAAGAGTATAAATTCATGAATTGCGAAATAATGATTCAGCTTGAGGTACGTTCCTAGAGTTGTTCCATTTTTCCTGACTAAAAGTAATTTTTATTTTGCGTGTAAATTTTAATAAGTGGCTAGCATTGATAGAAAGATATGTATTTTCTCTATTTTAAAGTTTTATGGTACCTGACCGATTGTAAAGTTTTATGATATCTGATATATTATCAGGTTCAATGGTATCTGATATATTGTAAGGTTCTATGGTATGTATTCTATTTGGGTGTAGTGGATTGAAGGTTGCAAATTCGAATCCTACGCAATGTAATGTTTTTCTAAACCTGTAATTGTGGTTTCAGACAGACAAAAGGACACGACTCATATGATAGCATAGAATGCACATGTTGCATATTATTCATTGAGTATGCTCACTAAATTATTCACTGAAAAAGAAACTGTTCAATTGCTTCACATCTGGTTAAAGTTGAGAATTCTTTTGAAACTAGTTAACATATGATTGGTTTTTATGACATGGTTATTTTTTCTTTAATTCAGAGTAGCAGAGGACATTTGGAACCTTATGCTTCTGCATGCCTTTGACAGCGAGGACAAGCTGTTATCAACCTTAATGAGGTCACACGCTTACCATACCAGTTACCATACACCCGCTTACTGTCATACCAGTAACACCTACTGGTAAAAAGCTCAACTTCCCACAAGATCTGATAAATCCAAAAAGTCAGCTCGCTGTTCTCTACTGCAAAGGTACCAGTCAACCTGACAATGTAGAATTGACATCACAAGATAGTTTTAAAACAGTTGTTTTCAAATAAACATGAGTGTTGAATTTGCTTGTCATATTATTCTATTTTGACTATGTTTAGTTTGTGCACTTTTACTTAACTTGTAGGTGCTAATTCAAATATTATTGGTTCAGATATAGTGAAAGTGTTAAGCTCTTGTAAGTAATGCTGATATTTACCAGTACAAGTTACTTCTTTATTCTATATGTCAAACAATCATCTGTTGTACCTGATATATTGTTAGGTTCTATGGTATCTTATCTATTATGAAGCTTTATGGTACCTGATATATTGTAAGGCTCTGTAGTACCTGATGTATCGTAAGGTTTTTGGTACTTGATCAATTGTAAGGTTCTATGGTACCTGATCATTTGCAAAGTTCTATAGTAACTGAGCTATTGTCAGGTTCGCCCTTCACTCAGTTAGAGTACAGCAAATGGTGTATCGATAACTAACCATTATATTTAGAAGGTTGAAGTAGAGTAATAAAACTATGATGGTAAAATCTTATTGGTAAAGACAGTGACGGCTGTATTTGTACTTTAATACTTTTTTTGTGCTACGCTAGGTAACTCTATGTTTACACATAGAGTTTGCTAGCGTAGCACAAAAATACAGCTCAAGTTGATATTATTTACTGCTGTAACAAAACCTTCTTTTACTAGTAGTTAGTAACACAAGAGATCTGTTATATTTTTTTGAGGTGGTAAACTGATGAGCCGCTATACACTGTTGCACTATGGAACTGTCAAATTTCCCTGTTTTCTTTAGTGCTCGCCGAGGAGGAATGTCAGTTATACCTAAACTTTCATGCCAAGTTCTATACCTGCACCATCTACAGTTATCGCCACCCGATAGATTGTGACAATTTTGAAGGCAGTTCTCATCAGCAAGAGTGTAAATTCATGAATTGCGAAATAATGAATCAGCTTGAGGTACGTTCCTAGAGTTGTTCCATTTTTGCTGACTAAAAGTAATTTTTATTTTGCGTGTAAATTTTAATAAGTGGCTAGCATTGATAGAAAGCTATGTATTTTCTCTATTGTAAGGTGCTATGGTACCTGATCAATTGCAAAGTTCTATGGTAAATGAGCTAATGTCAGGTTTGCCCTACATACAGTTAGAGTACAGCAAATGTTGTATCGATAACTAACCATTAGATTTGGAAGGTTGAAGTAGAGTAATAAAACTATGATGGTAAAATCTTATTGGTAAAGACAGTGACGGCGGTATTTATACTTTAATACATTTTTTGTGCTACGCTAGGTAACTCTATGTTTACACATAGAATTACCTAGCGTAGCACAAAAATACAGTTCAAGTTGATATTATTTACTGCTGTAACAAAACCTCTTTTACTAGTAGTTAGTAACACAAGAGATCTGTTATATTTTTTTGAGGTGGTAAACTGATGAGCCGCTATACACTGTTGCACTATGGAACTGTCACATTTCCCTGTTTTCTTTAGTGCTCGCCGAGGAGGAATGTCAGTTATACCTAAACTTTCATGCCAAGTTCTATACCTGCACCATCTACAGTTATCGCCACCCGATAGATTGTGACATTTTTGCAGGCAGTTCCGATCAGCAAGAGTATAAATTCATGAATTGCGAAATAATGATTCAGCTTGAGGTATGTTCCTAGAGTTGTTCCATTTTTCCTGACTAAAAGTAATTTTTATTTTGCGTGTAAATTTTAATAAGTGGCTAGCATTGATAGAAAGATATGTATTTTCTCTATTTTAAAGTTTTATGGTACCTGACCGATTGTAAAGTTTTATGATATCTGATATATTATCAGGTTCAATGGTATTTGATATATTGTAAGGTTCTATGGTTTCTATTCTATTTGGGTGTAATGGATTGAAGGTTGCAAATTCGAATCCTACGCAATGTAATGTTTTTCTAAACCTGTAATTGTGGTTTCAGACAGACAAAAGGACACGACTCATATGATAGCATAGAATGCACATGTTGCATATTATTCATTGAGTATGCTCACTAAATTATTCACTGAAAAAGAAACTGTTCAATTGCTTCACATCTGGTTAAAGTTGAGAATTCTTTTGAAACTAGTTAACATATGATTGGTTTTTATGACATGGTTATTTTTTCTTTAATTCAGAGTAGCAGAGGACATTTGGAACCTTATGCTTCTGCATGCCTTTGATAGCGAGGACAAGCTGTTATCAACCTTAATGAGGTCACACGCTTACCATACCAGTTACCATACACCCGCTTACTGTCATACCAGTAACACCTACTGGTAAAAAGCTCAACTTCCCACAAGATCTGATAAATCCAAAAAGTCAGCTCGCTGTTCTCTACTGCAAAGGTACCAGTCAACCTGACAATGTAGAATTGACATCACAAGATAGTTATAAAACAGTTGTTTTCAAATAAACATGAGTGTTGAATTTGCTTGTCATATTATTCTATTTTGACTATGTTTAGTTTGTGCACTTTTACTTAACTTGTAGGTGCTAATTCAAATATTATTGGTTCAGATATAGTGAAAGTGTTAAGCTCTTGTAAGTAATGCTGATATTTACCAGTACAAGTTACTTCTTTATTCTATAAGTCAAACAATCATCTATTGTACCTGATATATTGTTAGGTTCTATGGTATCTTATCTATTATGAAGCTTTATGGTACCTGATATATTGTAAGGCTCTGTAGTACCTGATGTATCGTAAGGTTTTTGGTACTTGATCAATTGTAAGGTTCTATGGTACCTGATCATTTGCAAAGTTCTATAGTAACTGAGCTATTGTCAGGTTCGCCCTTCACTCAGTTAGAGTACAGCAAATGGTGTATCAATAACTAACCATTATATTTAGAAGGTTGAAGTAGAGTAATAAAACTATGATGGTAAAATCCTATTGGTAAAGACAGTGACGGCTGTATTTGTACTTTAATACTTTTTTTGTGCTACGCTAGGTAACTCTATGTTTACACATAGAGTTTGCTAGCGTAGCACAAAAATACAGCTCAAGTTGATAGGCTATTACTTACTGCTGTGACAAAACATCTAATACTAGTAGTTAGTAACACAAGAGATCTGTTATATTTTTTTTCAGGTGGTAAACTGATGAGCCGCTATACACTGTTGCACTATGGAACTGTCACATTTCTCTGTTTTCTTTAGTGCTCGCCGTAGAGGAATGTCAGTTATACCTAAACTTTCATGCCAAGTTCTATACCTGCACCATCTACAGTTATCGCTAGACGATAGGTTGTGACAATTTTGAAGGCAGTTCTGATCAGCAAGAGTGTAAATTCATGAATTGCGAAATAATGAATCAGCTTGAGGTACGTTCCTAGAGTTGTTCCATTTTTGCTGACTAAAAGTAATTTTTATTTTGCGTGTAAATTTTAATAAGTGGCTAGCATTGATAGAAAGATATGTATTTTCTCTATTTTAAAGTTTTATGGTACCTGATCAATTGCAAAGTTCTATGGTAAATGAGCTAATGTCAGGTTTGCCCTACATACAGTTAGAGTACAGCAAATGTTGTATCGATAACTAACCATTAGATTTGGAAGGTTGAAGTAGAGTAATAAAACTATGATGGTAAAATCTTATTGGTAAAGACAGTGACGGCGGTATTTATACTTTAATACATTTTTTGTGCTACGCTAGGTAACTCTATGTTTACACATAGAATTACCTAGCGTAGCACAAAAATACAGTTCAAGTTGATATTATTTACTGCTGTAACAAAACCTCTTTTACTAGTAGTTAGTAACACAAGAGATCTGTTATATTTTTTTGAGGTGGTAAACTGATGAGCCGCTATACACTGTTGCACTATGGAACTGTCACATTTCCCTGTTTTCTTTAGTGCTCGCCGAGGAGGAATGTCAGTTATACCTAAACTTTCATGCCAAGTTCTATACCTGCACCATCTACAGTTATCGCCACCCGATAGATTGTGACAATTTTGCAGGCAGTTCCGATCAGCAAGAGTATAAATTCATGAATTGCGAAATAATGATTCAGCTTGAGGTACGTTCCTAGAGTTGTTCCATTTTTCCTGACTACAAGTAATTTTTATTTTGCGTGTAAATTTTAATAAGTGGCTAGCATTGATAGAAAGATATGTATTTTCTCTATTTTAAAGTTTTATGGTACCTGACCGATTGTAAAGTTTTATGATATCTGATATATTATCAGGTTCAATGGTATTTGATATATTGTAAGGTTCTATGGTTTCTATTCTATTTGGGTGTAATGGATTGAAGGTTGCAAATTCGAACCCTACGCAATGTAATGTTTTTCTAAACCTGTAATTGTGGTTTCAGACAGACAAAAGGACACGACTCATATGATAGCATAGAATGCACATGTTGCATATTATTCATTGAGTATGCTCACTAAATTATTCACTGAAAAAGAAACTGTTCAATTGCTTCACATCTGGTTAAAGTTGAGAATTCTTTTGAAACTAGTTAACATATGATTGGTTTTTATGACATGGTTATTTTTTCTTTAATTCAGAGTAGCAGAGGACATTTGGAACCTTATGCTTCTGCATGCCTTTGATAGCGAGGACAAGCTGTTATCAACCTTAATGAGGTCACACGCTTACCATACCAGTTACCATACACCCGCTTACTGTCATACCAGTAACACCTACTGGTAAAAAGCTCAACTTCCCACAAGATCTGATAAATCCAAAAAGTCAGCTCGCTGTTCTCTACTGCAAAGGTACCAGTCAACCTGACAATGTAGAATTGACATCACAAGATAGTTATAAAACAGTTGTTTTCAAATAAACATGAGTGTTGAATTTGCTTGTCATATTATTCTATTTTGACTATGTTTAGTTTGTGCACTTTTACTTAACTTGTAGGTGCTAATTCAAATATTATTGGTTCAGATATAGTGAAAGTGTTAAGCTCTTGTAAGTAATGCTGATATTTACCAGTACAAGTTACTTCTTTATTCTATAAGTCAAACAATCATCTATTGTACCTGATATATTGTTAGGTTCTATGGTATCTTATCTATTATGAAGCTTTATGGTACCTGATATATTGTAAGGCTCTGTAGTACCTGATGTATCGTAAGGTTTTTGGTACTTGATCAATTGTAAGGTTCTATGGTACCTGATCATTTGCAAAGTTCTATAGTAACTGAGCTATTGTCAGGTTCGCCCTTCACTCAGTTAGAGTACAGCAAATGGTGTATCGATAACTAACCATTATATTTAGAAGGTTGAAGTAGAGTAATAAAACTATGATGGTAAAATCTTATTGGTAAAGACAGTGACGACTGTATTTGTACTTTAATACTTTTTTTGTGCTACGCTAGGTAACTCTATGTTTACACATAGAGTTTGCTAGCGTAGCACAAAAATACAGCTCAAGTTGATAGGCTATTACTTACTGCTGTGACAAAACATCTAATACTAGTAGTTAGTAACACAAGAGATCTGTTATATTTTTTTTCAGGTGGTAAACTGATGAGCTGCTATACACTGTTGCACTATGGAACTGTCACATTTCCCTGTTTTCTTTAGTGCTCGCCGTGGAGGAATGTCAGTTATACCTAAACTTTCATGCCAAGTTCTATACCTGCACCATCTACAGTTATCGCCACACGATAGGTTGTGACAATTTTGAAGGCAGTTCTGATCAGCAAGAGTGTAAATTCATGAATTGCGAAATAATGATTAGGCTTGAGGTACGTTTCTAAAGTTTTTCCATTTTTCCTGACTAAAGGTGATTTTTATTTTGCGTGTAAACATATAAAAGTGACTAGCATTGATAGAAAGCTATGTATTTTCTCTATTGTAAGGTGCTATGGTACCTGATCAATTGCAAAGTTCTATGGTAAATGAGCTAATGTCAGGTTTGCCCTACATACAGTTAGAGTACAGCAAATGTTGTATCGATAACTAACCATTAGATTTGGAAGGTTGAAGTAGAGTAATAAAACTATGATGGTAAAATCTTATTGGTAAAGACAGTGACGGCGGTATTTATACTTTAATACATTTTTTGTGCTACGCTAGGTAACTCTATGTTTACACATAGAATTACCTAGCGTAGCACAAAAATACAGTTCAAGTTGATATTATTTACTGCTGTAACAAAACCTCTTTTACTAGTAGTTAGTAACACAAGAGATCTGTTATATTTTTTTGAGGTGGTAAACTGATGAGCCGCTATACACTGTTGCACTATGGAACTGTCAAATTTCCCTGTTTTCTTTAGTGCTTGCCGAGGAGGAATGTCAGTTATACCTAAACTTTCATGCCAAGTTCTATACCTGCACCATCTACAGTTATCGCCACCCGATAGATTGTGACAATTTTGAAGGCAGTTCTCATCAGCAAGAGTGTAAATTCATGAATTGCGAAATAATGAATCAGCTTGAGGTACGTTCCTAGAGTTGTTCCATTTTTGCTGACTAAAAGTAATTTTTATTTTGCGTGTAAATTTTAATAAGTGGCTAGCATTGATAGAAAGCTATGTATTTTCTCTATTGTAAGGTGCTATGGTACCTGATCAATTGCAAAGTTCTATGGTAAATGAGCTAATGTCAGGTTTGCCCTACATACAGTTAGAGTACAGCAAATGTTGTATCGATAACTAACCATTAGATTTGGAAGGTTGAAGTAGAGTAATAAAACTATGATGGTAAAATCTTATTGGTAAAGACAGTGACGGCGGTATTTATACTTTAATACATTTTTTGTGCTACGCTAGGTAACTCTATGTTTACACATAGAATTACCTAGCGTAGCACAAAAATACAGTTCAAGTTGATATTATTTACTGCTGTAACAAAACCTCTTTTACTAGTAGTTAGTAACACAAGAGATCTGTTATATTTTTTTGAGGTGGTAAACTGATGAGCCGCTATACACTGTTGCACTATGGAACTGTCACATTTCCCTGTTTTCTTTAGTGCTCGCCGAGGAGGAATGTCAGTTATACCTAAACTTTCATGCCAAGTTCTATACCTGCACCATCTACAGTTATCGCCACCCGATAGATTGTGACATTTTTGCAGGCAGTTCCGATCAGCAAGAGTATAAATTCATGAATTGCGAAATAATGATTCAGCTTGAGGTACGTTCCTAGAGTTGTTCCATTTTTCCTGACTAAAAGTAATTTTTATTTTGCGTGTAAATTTTAATAAGTGGCTAGCATTGATAGAAAGATATGTATTTTCTCTATTTTAAAGTTTTATGGTACCTGACCGATTGTAAAGTTTTATGATATCTGATATATTATCAGGTTCAATGGTATTTGATATATTGTAAGGTTCTATGGTTTCTATTCTATTTGGGTGTAATGGATTGAAGGTTGCAAATTCGAATCCTACGCATTGTAATGTTTTTCTAAACCTGTAATTGTGGTTTCAGACAGACAAAAGGACACGACTCATATGATAGCATAGAATGCACATGTTGCATATTATTCATTGAGTATGCTCACTAAATTATTCACTGAAAAAGAAACTGTTCAATTGCTTCACATCTGGTTAAAGTTGAGAATTCTTTTGAAACTAGTTAACATATGATTGGTTTTTATGACATGGTTATTTTTTCTTTAATTCAGAGTAGCAGATGACATTTGGAACCTTATGCTTCTGCATGCCTTTGACAGCGAGGACAAGCTGTTATCAACCTTAATGAGGTCACACGCTTACCATACCAGTTACCATACACCCGCTTACTGTCATACCAGTAACACCTACTGGTGAAAAGCTCAACTTCCCACAAGATCTGATAAATCCAAAAAGTCAGCTCGCTGTTCTCTACTGCAAAGGTACCAGTCAACCTGACAATGTAGAATTGACATCACAAGATAGTTTTAAAACAGTTGTTTTCAAATAAACATGAGTGTTGAATTTGCTTGTCATATTATTCTATTTTGACTATGTTTAGTTTGTGCACTTTTACTTAACTTGTAGGTGCTAATTCAAATATTATTGGTTCAGATATAGTGAAAGTGTTAAGCTCTTGTAAGTAATGCTGATATTTACCAGTACAAGTTACTTCTTTATTCTATAAGTCAAACAATCATCTATTGTACCTGATATATTGTTAGGTTCTATGGTATCTTATCTATTATGAAGCTTTATGGTACCTGATATATTGTAAGGCTCTGTAGTACCTGATGTATCGTAAGGTTTTTGGTACTTGATCAATTGTAAGGTTCTATGGTACCTGATCATTTGCAAAGTTCTATAGTAACTGAGCTATTGTCAGGTTCGCCCTTCACTCAGTTAGAGTACAGCAAATGGTGTGTCGATAACTAACCATTATATTTAGAAGGTTGAAGTAGAGTAATAAAACTATGATGGTAAAATCTTATTGGTAAAGACAGTGACGGCTGTATTTGTACTTTAATACTTTTTTTGTGCTACGCTAGGTAACTCTATGTTTACACATAGAGTTTGCTAGCGTAGCACAAAAATACAGCTCAAGTTGATAGGCTATTACTTACTGCTGTGACAAAACATCTAATACTAGTAGTTAGTAACACAAGAGATCTGTTATATTTTTTTTCAGGTGGTAAACTGATGAGCCGCTATACACTGTCGCACTATGGAACTGTCACATTTCCCTGTTTTCTTTAGTGCTCGCTGTGGAGGAATGTCAGTTATACCTAAACTTTCATGCCAAGTTCTATACCTGCACCATCTACAGTTATCGCCACACGATAGGTTGTGACAATTTTGAAGGCAGTTCTGATCAGCAAGAGTGTAAATTCATGAATTGCGAAATAATGATTAGGCTTGAGGTACGTTTCTAAAGTTTTTCCATTTTTCCTGACTAAAGGTGATTTTTATTTTGCGTGTAAACATATAAAAGTGACTAGCATTGATAGAAAGCTATGTATTTTCTCTATTGTAAGGTGCTATGGTACCTGATCAATTGCAAAGTTCTATGGTAAATGAGCTAATGTCAGTTTTGCCCTACATACAGTTAGAGTACAGCAAATGTTGTATCGATAACTAACCATTAGATTTGGAAGGTTGAAGTAGAGTAATAAAACTATGATGGTAAAATTTTATTGGTAAAGACAGTGACGGCGGTATTTATACTTTAATACATTTTTTGTGCTACGCTAGGTAACTCTATGTTTACACATAGAATTACCTAGCGTAGCACAAAAATACAGTTCAAGTTGATATTATTTACTGCTGTGACAAAACCTCTTTTACTAGTAGTTAGTAACACAAGAAATCTGTTATATTTTTTTGAGGTGGTAAACTGATGAGCCGCTATACACTGTTGCACTATGGAACTGTCACATTTCCCTGTTTTCTTTAGTGCTCGCCGAGGAGGAATGTCAGTTATACCTAAACTTTCATGCCAAGTTCTATACCTGCACCATCTACAGTTATCGCCACCCGATAGATTGTGACAATTTTGAAGGCAGTTCCGATCAGCAAGAGTATAAATTCATGAATTGCGAAATAATGATTCAGCTTGAGGTACGTTCCTAGAGTTGTTCCATTTTTCCTGACTAAAAGTAATTTTTATTTTGCGTGTAAATTTTAATAAGTGGCTAGCATTGATAGAAAGATATGTATTTTCTCTATTTTAAAGTTTTATGGTACCTGACCGATTGTAAAGTTTTATGATATCTGATATATTATCAGGTTCAATGGTATCTGATATATTGTAAGGTTCTATGGTATGTATTCTATTTGGGTGTAGTGGATTGAAGGTTGCAAATTCGAATCCTACGCAATGTAATGTTTTTCTAAACCTGTAATTGTGGTTTCAGACAGACAAAAGGACACGACTCATATGATAGCATAGAATGCACATGTTGCATATTATTCATTGAGTATGCTCACTAAATTAATCTCTGAAAAAGAAACTGTTCAATTGCTTCACATCTGGTTAAAGTTGAGAATTCTTTTGAAACTAGTTAACATATGATTGGTTTTTATGACATGGTTATTTTTTCTTTAATTCAGAGTAGCAGAGGACATTTGGAACCTTATGCTTCTGCATGCCTTTGACAGCGAGGACAAGCTGTTATCAACCTTAATGAGGTCACACGCTTACCATACCAGTTACCATACACCCGCTTACTGTCATACCAGTAACACCTACTGGTAAAAAGCTCAACTTCCCACAAGATCTGATAAATCCAAAAAGTCAGCTCGCTGTTCTCTACTGCAAAGGTACCAGTCAACCTGACAATGTAGAATTGACATCACAAGATAGTTTTAAAACAGTTGTTTTCAAATAAACATGAGTGTTGAATTTGCTTGTCATATTATTCTATTTTGACTATGTTTAGTTTGTGCACTTTTACTTAACTTGTAGGTACTAATTCAAATATTATTGGTTCAGATATAGTGAAAGTGTTAAGCTCTTGTAAGTAATGCTGATATTTACCAGTACAAGTTACTTCTTTATTCTATAAGTCAAACAATCATCTATTGTACCTGATATATTGTTAGGTTCTATGGTATCTTATCTATTATGAAGCTTTATGGTACCTGATATATTGTAAGGCTCTGTAGTACCTGATGTATCGTAAGGTTTTTGGTACTTGATCAATTGTAAGGCTCTATGGTACCTGATCATTTGCAAAGTCCTATAGTAACTGAGCTATTGTCAGGTTCGCCCTTCACTCAGTTAGAGTACAGCAAATGGCGTATCGATAACTAACCATTAGATTTGGAAGGTTGAAGTAGAGTAATAAAACTATGATGGTAAAATCTTATTGGTAAAGACAGTGACGGCGGTATTTATACTTTAATACATTTTTTGTGCTACGCTAGGTAACTCTATGTTTACACATAGAGTTTGCTAGCGTAGCACAAAAATACAGCTCAAGTTGATAGGCTATTACTTACTGCTGTGACAAAACATCTAATACTAGTAGTTAGTAACACAAGAGATCTGTTATATTTTTTTTCAGGTGGTAAACTGATGAGCCGCTATACACTGTCGCACTATGGAACTGTCACATTTCCCTGTTTTCTTTAGTGCTCGCTGTGGAGGAATGTCAGTTATACCTAAACTTTCATGCCAAGTTCTATACCTGCACCATCTACAGTTATCGCCACACGATAGGTTGTGACAATTTTGAAGGCAGTTCTGATCAGCAAGAGTGTAAATTCATGAATTGCGAAATAATGATTAGGCTTGAGGTACGTTTCTAAAGTTTTTCCATTTTTCCTGACTAAAGGTGATTTTTATTTTGCGTGTAAACATATAAAAGTGACTAGCATTGATAGAAAGCTATGTATTTTCTCTATTGTAAGGTGCTATGGTACCTGATCAATTGCAAAGTTCTATGGTAAATGAGCTAATGTCAGTTTTGCCCTACATACAGTTAGAGTACAGCAAATGTTGTATCGATAACTAACCATTAGATTTGGAAGGTTGAAGTAGAGTAATAAAACTATGATGGTAAAATTTTATTGGTAAAGACAGTGACGGCGGTATTTATACTTTAATACATTTTTTGTGCTACGCTAGGTAACTCTATGTTTACACATAGAATTACCTAGCGTAGCACAAAAATACAGTTCAAGTTGATATTATTTACTGCTGTGACAAAACCTCTTTTACTAGTAGTTAGTAACACAAGAAATCTGTTATATTTTTTTGAGGTGGTAAACTGATGAGCCGCTATACACTGTTGCACTATGGAACTGTCACATTTCCCTGTTTTCTTTAGTGCTCGCCGAGGAGGAATGTCAGTTATACCTAAACTTTCATGCCAAGTTCTATACCTGCACCATCTACAGTTATCGCCACCCGATAGATTGTGACAATTTTGAAGGCAGTTCCGATCAGCAAGAGTATAAATTCATGAATTGCGAAATAATGATTCAGCTTGAGGTACGTTCCTAGAGTTGTTCCATTTTTCCTGACTAAAAGTAATTTTTATTTTGCGTGTAAATTTTAATAAGTGGCTAGCATTGATAGAAAGATATGTATTTTCTCTATTTTAAAGTTTTATGGTACCTGACCGATTGTAAAGTTTTATGATATCTGATATATTATCAGGTTCAATGGTATCTGATATATTGTAAGGTTCTATGGTATGTATTCTATTTGGGTGTAGTGGATTGAAGGTTGCAAATTCGAATCCTACGCAATGTAATGTTTTTCTAAACCTGTAATTGTGGTTTCAGACAGACAAAAGGACACGACTCATATGATAGCATAGAATGCACATGTTGCATATTATTCATTGAGTATGCTCACTAAATTAATCTCTGAAAAAGAAACTGTTCAATTGCTTCACATCTGGTTAAAGTTGAGAATTCTTTTGAAACTAGTTAACATATGATTGGTTTTTATGACATGGTTATTTTTTCTTTAATTCAGAGTAGCAGAGGACATTTGGAACCTTATGCTTCTGCATGCCTTTGACAGCGAGGACAAGCTGTTATCAACCTTAATGAGGTCACACGCTTACCATACCAGTTACCATACACCCGCTTACTGTCATACCAGTAACACCTACTGGTAAAAAGCTCAACTTCCCACAAGATCTGATAAATCCAAAAAGTCAGCTCGCTGTTCTCTACTGCAAAGGTACCAGTCAACCTGACAATGTAGAATTGACATCACAAGATAGTTTTAAAACAGTTGTTTTCAAATAAACATGAGTGTTGAATTTGCTTGTCATATTATTCTATTTTGACTATGTTTAGTTTGTGCACTTTTACTTAACTTGTAGGTACTAATTCAAATATTATTGGTTCAGATATAGTGAAAGTGTTAAGCTCTTGTAAGTAATGCTGATATTTACCAGTACAAGTTACTTCTTTATTCTATAAGTCAAACAATCATCTATTGTACCTGATATATTGTTAGGTTCTATGGTATCTTATCTATTATGAAGCTTTATGGTACCTGATATATTGTAAGGCTCTGTAGTACCTGATGTATCGTAAGGTTTTTGGTACTTGATCAATTGTAAGGCTCTATGGTACCTGATCATTTGCAAAGTCCTATAGTAACTGAGCTATTGTCAGGTTCGCCCTTCACTCAGTTAGAGTACAGCAAATGGCGTATCGATAACTAACCATTAGATTTGGAAGGTTGAAGTAGAGTAATAAAACTATGATGGTAAAATCTTATTGGTAAAGACAGTGACGGCGGTATTTATACTTTAATACATTTTTTGTGCTACGCTAGGTAACTCTATGTTTACACATAGAATTACCTAGCGTAGCACAAAAATACAGTTCAAGTTGATATTATTTACTGCTGTGACAAAACCTCTTTTACTAGTAGTTAGTAACACAAGAGATCTGTTATATTGTTTGAGGTGGTAAACTGATGAGCCGCTATACACTGTTGCACTATGGAACTGTCACATTTCCCTGTTTTCTTTAGTGCTCGCCGAGGAGGAATGTCAGTTACACCTAAACTTTCATGCCAAGTTCTATACCTGCACCATCTACAGTTATCGCCACCCGATAGATTGTGACAATTTTGCAGGCAGTTCCGATCAGCAAGAGTATAAATTCATGAATTGCGAAATAATGATTCAGCTTGAGGTACGTTCCTAGAGTTGTTCCATTTTTCCTGACTAAAAGTAATTTTTATTTTGCGTGTAAATTTTAATAAGTGGCTAGCATTGATAGAAAGATATGTATTTTCTCTATTTTAAAGTTTTATGGTACCTGACCGATTGTAAAGTTTTATGATATCTGATATATTATCAGGTTCAATGGTATCTGATATATTGTAAGGTTCTATGGTATGTATTCTATTTGGGTGTAGTGGATTGAAGGTTGCAAATTCGAATCCTACGCAATGTAATGTTTTTCTAAACCTGTAATTGTGGTTTCAGACAGACAAAAGGACACGACTCATATGATAGCATAGAATGCACATGTTGCATATTATTCATTGAGTATGCTCACTAAATTATTCACTGAAAAAGAAACTGTTCAATTGCTTCACATCTGGTTAAAGTTGAGAATTCTTTTGAAACTAGTTAACATATGATTGGTTTTTATGACATGGTTATTTTTTCTTTAATTCAGAGTAGCAGAGGACATTTGGAACCTTATGCTTCTGCATGCCTTTGACAGCGAGGACAAGCTGTTATCAACCTTAATGAGGTCACACGCTTACCATACCAGTTACCATACACCCGCTTACTGTCATACCAGTAACACCTACTGGTAAAAAGCTCAACTTCCCACAAGATCTGATAAGTCCAAAAAGTCAGCTCGCTGTTCTCTACTGCAAAGGTACCAGTCAACCTGACAATGTAGAATTGACATCACAAGATAGTTTTAAAACAGTTGTTTTCAAATAAACATGAGTGTTGAATTTGCTTGTCATATTATTCTATTTTGACTATGTTTAGTTTGTGCACTTTTACTTAACTTGTAGGTGCTAATTCAAATATTATTGGTTCAGATATAGTGAAAGTGTTAAGCTCTTGTAAGTAATGCTGATATTTACCAGTACAAGTTACTTCTTTATTCTATATGTCAAACAATCATCTGTTGTACCTGATATATTGTTAGGTTCTATGGTATCTTATCTATTATGAAGCTTTATGGTACCTGATATATTGTAAGGCTCTGTAGTACCTGATGTATCGTAAGGTTTTTGGTACTTGATCAATTGTAAGGTTCTATGGTACCTGATCATTTGCAAAGTTCTATAGTAACTGAGCTATTGTCAGGTTCGCCCTTCACTCAGTTAGAGTACAGCAAATGGTGTATCGATAACTAACCATTATATTTAGAAGGTTGAAGTAGAGTAATAAAACTATGATGGTAAAATCTTATTGGTAAAGACAGTGACGGCTGTATTTGTACTTTAATACTTTTTTTGTGCTACGCTAGGTAACTCTATGTTTACACATAGAGTTTGCTAGCGTAGCACAAAAATACAGCTCAAGTTGATAGGCTATTACTTACTGCTGTGACAAAACATCTAATACTAGTAGTTAGTAACACAAGAGATCTGTTATATTTTTTTTCAGGTGGTAAACTGATGAGCCGCTATACACTGTTGCACTATGGAACTGTCACATTTCCCTGTTTTCTTTAGTGCTCGCCGTGGAGGAATGTCAGTTATACCTAAACTTTCATGCCAAGTTCTATACCTGCACCATCTACAGTTATCGCCACACGATAGGTTGTGACAATTTTGAAGGCAGTTCTGATCAGCAAGAGTGTAAATTCATGAATTGCGAAATAATGATTAGGCTTGAGGTACGTTTCTAAAGTTTTTCCATTTTTCCTGACTAAAGGTGATTTTTATTTTGCGTGTAAACATATAAAAGTGACTAGCATTGATAGAAAGCTATGTATTTTCTCTATTGTAAGGTGCTATGGTACCTGATCAATTGCAAAGTTCTATGGTAAATGAGCTAATGTCAGTTTTGCCCTACATACAGTTAGAGTACAGCAAATGTTGTATCGATAACTAACCATTAGATTTGGAAGGTTGAAGTAGAGTAATAAAACTATGATGGTAAAATTTTATTGGTAAAGACAGTGACGGCGGTATTTATACTTTAATACATTTTTTGTGCTACGCTAGGTAACTCTATGTTTACACATAGAATTACCTAGCGTAGCACAAAAATACAGTTCAAGTTGATATTATTTACTGCTGTGACAAAACCTCTTTTACTAGTAGTTAGTAACACAAGAGATCTGTTATATTTTTTTGAGGTGGTAAACTGATGAGCCGCTATACACTGTTGCACTATGGAACTGTCACATTTCCCTGTTTTCTTTAGTGCTCGCCGAGGAGGAATGTCAGTTATACCTAAACTTTCATGCCAAGTTCTATACCTGCACCATCTACAGTTATCGCCACCCGATAGATTGTGACAATTTTGCAGGCAGTTCCGATCAGCAAGAGTATAAATTCATGAATTGCGAAATAATGATTCAGCTTGAGGTACGTTCCTAGAGTTGTTCCATTTTTCCTGACTAAAAGTAATTTTTATTTTGCGTGTAAATTTTAATAAGTGGCTAGCATTGATAGAAAGATATGTATTTTCTCTATTTTAAAGTTTTATGGTACCTGATCAATTGCAAAGTTCTATGGTAAATGAGCTAATGTCAGGTTTGCCCTAGATACAGTTAGAGTACAGCAAATGTTGTATCGATAACTAACCATTAGATTTGGAAGGTTGAAGTAGAGTAATAAAACTATGATGGTAAAATCTTATTGGTAAAGACAGTGACGGCGGTATTTATACTTTAATACATTTTTTGTGCTACGCTAGGTAACTCTATGTTTACACATAGAATTACCTAGCGTAGCACAAAAATACAGTTCAAGTTGATATTATTTACTGCTGTGACAAAACCTCTTTTACTAGTAGTTAGTAACACAAGAGATCTGTTATATTTTTTTGAGGTGGTAAACTGATGAGCCGCTATACACTGTTGCACTATGGAACTGTCACATTTCCCTGTTTTCTTTAGTGCTCGCCGAGGAGGAATGTCAGTTATACCTAAACTTTCATGCCAAGTTCTATACCTGCACCATCTACAGTTATCGCCACCCGATAGATTGTGACAATTTTGAAGGCAGTTCCGATCAGCAAGAGTATAAATTCATGAATTGCGAAATAATGATTCAGCTTGAGGTACGTTCCTAGAGTTGTTCCATTTTTCCTGACTAAAAGTAATTTTTATTTTGCGTGTAAATTTTAATAAGTGGCTAGCATTGATAGAAAGATATGTATTTTCTCTATTTTAAAGTTTTATGGTACCTGACCGATTGTAAAGTTTTATGATATCTGATATATTATCAGGTTCAATGGTATCTGATATATTGTAAGGTTCTATGGTATGTATTCTATTTGGGTGTAGTGGATTGAAGGTTGCAAATTCGAATCCTACGCAATGTAATGTTTTTCTAAACCTGTAATTGTGGTTTCAGACAGACAAAAGGACACGACTCATATGATAGCATAGAATGCACATGTTGCATATTATTCATTGAGTATGCTCACTAAATTAATCTCTGAAAAAGAAACTGTTCAATTGCTTCACATCTGGTTAAAGTTGAGAATTCTTTTGAAACTAGTTAACATATGATTGGTTTTTATGACATGGTTATTTTTTCTTTAATTCAGAGTAGCAGAGGACATTTGGAACCTTATGCTTCTGCATGCCTTTGACAGCGAGGACAAGCTGTTATCAACCTTAATGAGGTCACACGCTTACCATACCAGTTACCATACACCCGCTTACTGTCATACCAGTAACACCTACTGGTAAAAAGCTCAACTTCCCACAAGATCTGATAAATCCAAAAAGTCAGCTCGCTGTTCTCTACTGCAAAGGTACCAGTCAACCTGACAATGTAGAATTGACATCACAAGATAGTTTTAAAACAGTTGTTTTCAAATAAACATGAGTGTTGAATTTGCTTGTCATATTATTCTATTTTGACTATGTTTAGTTTGTGCACTTTTACTTAACTTGTAGGTACTAATTCAAATATTATTGGTTCAGATATAGTGAAAGTGTTAAGCTCTTGTAAGTAATGCTGATATTTACCAGTACAAGTTACTTCTTTATTCTATAAGTCAAACAATCATCTATTGTACCTGATATATTGTTAGGTTCTATGGTATCTTATCTATTATGAAGCTTTATGGTACCTGATATATTGTAAGGCTCTGTAGTACCTGATGTATCGTAAGGTTTTTGGTACTTGATCAATTGTAAGGCTCTATGGTACCTGATCATTTGCAAAGTCCTATAGTAACTGAGCTATTGTCAGGTTCGCCCTTCACTCAGTTAGAGTACAGCAAATGGTGTATCGATAACTAACCATTATATTTAGAAGGTTGAAGTAGAGTAATAAAACTATGATGGTAAAATCCTATTGGTAAAGACAGTGACGGCTGTATTTGTACTTTAATACATTTTTTGTGCTACGCTAGGTAACTCTATGTTTACACATAGAGTTTGCTAGCGTAGCACAAAAATACAGCTCAAGTTGATAGGCTATTACTTACTGCTGTGACAAAACATCTAATACTAGTAGTTAGTAACACAAGAGATCTGTTATATTTTTTTTCAGGTGGTAAACTGATGAGCCGCTATACACTGTTGCACTATGGAACTGTCACATTTCCCTGTTTTTTTTAGTGCTCGCCATGGAGGAATGTCAGTTATACCTAAACTTTCATGCCAAGTTCTATACCTGCACCATCTACAGTTATCGCCACACGATAGGTTGTGACAATTTTGAAGGCAGTTCTGATCAGCAAGAGTGTAAATTCATGAATTGCGAAATAATGATTAGGCTTGAGGTACGTTTCTAAAGTTTTTCCATTTTTCCTGACTAAAGGTGATTTTTATTTTGCGTGTAAACATATAAAAGTGACTAGCATTGATAGAAAGCTATGTATTTTCTCTATTGTAAGGTGCTATGGTACCTGATCAATTGCAAAGTTCTATGGTAAATGAGCTAATGTCAGGTTTGCCCTACATACAGTTAGAGTACAGCAAATGTTGTATCGATAACTAACCATTAGATTTGGAAGGTTGAAGTAGAGTAATAAAACTATGATGGTAAAATCTTATTGGTAAAGACAGTGACGGCGGTATTTATACTTTAATACATTTTTTGTGCTACGCTAGGTAACTCTATGTTTACACATAGAATTACCTAGCGTAGCACAAAAATACAGTTCAAGTTGATATTATTTACTGCTGTAACAAAACCTCTTTTACTAGTAGTTAGTAACACAAGAGATCTGTTATATTTTTTTGAGGTGGTAAACTGATGAGCCGCTATACACTGTTGCACTATGGAACTGTCAAATTTCCCTGTTTTCTTTAGTGCTCGCCGAGGAGGAATGTCAGTTATACCTAAACTTTCATGCCAAGTTCTATACCTGCACCATCTACAGTTATCGCCACCCGATAGATTGTGACAATTTTGCAGGCAGTTTCGATCAGCAAGAGTATAAATTCATGAATTGCGAAATAATGATTCAGCTTGAGGTACGTTCCTAGAGTTGTTCCATTTTTCCTGACTAAAAGTAATTTTTATTTTGCGTGTAAATTTTAATAAGTGGCTAGCATTGATAGAAAGATATGTATTTTCTCTATTTTAAAGTTTTATGGTACCTGACCGATTGTAAAGTTTTATGATATCTGATATATTATCAGGTTCAATGGTATTTGATATATTGTAAGGTTCTATGGTATCTATTCTATTTGGGTGTAATGGATTGAAGGTTGCAAATTCGAATCCTACGCAATGTAATGTTTTTCTAAACCTGTAATTGTGGTTTCAGACAGACAAAAGGACACGACTCATATGATAGCATAGAATGCACATGTTGCATATTATTCATTGAGTATGCTCACTAAATTATTCACTGAAAAAGAAACTGTTCAATTGCTTCACATCTGGTTAAAGTTGAGAATTCTTTTGAAACTAGTTAACATATGATTGGTTTTTATGACATGGTTATTTTTTCTTTAATTCAGAGTAGCAGAGGACATTTGGAACCTTATGCTTCTGCATGCCTTTGATAGCGAGGACAAGCTGTTATCAACCTTAATGAGGTCACACGCTTACCATACCAGTTACCATACACCCGCTTACTGTCATACCAGTAACACCTACTGGTAAAAAGCTCAACTTCCCACAAGATCTGATAAATCCAAAAAGTCAGCTCGCTGTTCTCTACTGCAAAGGTACCAGTCAACCTGACAATGTAGAATTGACATCACAAGATAGTTATAAAACAGTTGTTTTCAAATAAACATGAGTGTTGAATTTGCTTGTCATATTATTCTATTTTGACTATGTTTAGTTTGTGCACTTTTACTTAACTTGTAGGTGCTAATTCAAATATTATTGGTTCAGATATAGTGAAAGTGTTAAGCTCTTGTAAGTAATGCTGATATTTACCAGTACAAGTTACTTCTTTATTCTATAAGTCAAACAATCATCTATTGTACCTGATATATTGTTAGGTTCTATGGTATCTTATCTATTATGAAGCTTTATGGTACCTGATATATTGTAAGGCTCTGTAGTACCTGATGTATCGTAAGGTTTTTGGTACTTGATCAATTGTAAGGTTCTATGGTACCTGATCATTTGCAAAGTTCTATAGTAACTGAGCTATTGTCAGGTTCGCCCTTCACTCAGTTAGAGTACAGCAAATGGTGTATCGATAACTAACCATTATATTTAGAAGGTTGAAGTAGAGTAATAAAACTATGATGGTAAAATCTTATTGGTAAAGACAGTGACGGCGGTATTTATACTTTAATACATTTTTTGTGCTACGCTAGGTAACTCTATGTTTACACATAGAATTACCTAGCGTAGCACAAAAATACAGTTCAAGTTGATATTATTTACTGCTGTAACAAAACCTTCTTTTACTAGTAGTTAGTAACACAAGAGATCTGTTATATTTTTTTGAGGTGGTAAACTGATGAGCCGCTATACACTGTTGCACTATGGAACTGTCAAATTTCCCTGTTTTCTTTAATGCTCGCCGAGGAGGAATGTCAGTTATACCTAAACTTTCATGCCAAGTTCTATACCTGCACCATCTACAGTTATCGCCACCCGATAGATTGTGACAATTTTGAAGGCAGTTCTCATCAGCAAGAGTGTAAATTCATGAATTGCGAAATAATGAATCAGCTTGAGGTACGTTCCTAGAGTTGTTCCATTTTTGCTGACTAAAAGTAATTTTTATTTTGCGTGTAAATTTTAATAAGTGGCTAGCATTGATAGAAAGCTATGTATTTTCTCTATTGTAAGGTGCTATGGTACCTGATCAATTGCAAAGTTCTATGGTAAATGAGCTAATGTCAGGTTTGCCCTACATACAGTTAGAGTACAGCAAATGTTGTATCGATAACTAACCATTAGATTTGGAAGGTTGAAGTAGAGTAATAAAACTATGATGGTAAAATCTTATTGGTAAAGACAGTGACGGCGGTATTTATACTTTAATACATTTTTTGTGCTACGCTAGGTAACTCTATGTTTACACATAGAATTACCTAGCGTAGCACAAAAATACAGTTCAAGTTGATATTATTTACTGCTGTAACAAAACCTCTTTTACTAGTAGTTAGTAACACAAGAGATCTGTTATATTTTTTTGAGGTGGTAAACTGATGAGCCGCTATACACTGTTGCACTATGGAACTGTCACATTTCCCTGTTTTCTTTAGTGCTCGCCGAGGAGGAATGTCAGTTATACCTAAACTTTCATGCCAAGTTCTATACCTGCACCATCTACAGTTATCGCCACCCGATAGATTGTGACATTTTTGCAGGCAGTTCCGATCAGCAAGAGTATAAATTCATGAATTGCGAAATAATGATTCAGCTTGAGGTACGTTCCTAGAGTTGTTCCATTTTTCCTGACTAAAAGTAATTTTTATTTTGCGTGTAAATTTTAATAAGTGGCTAGCATTGATAGAAAGATATGTATTTTCTCTATTTTAAAGTTTTATGGTACCTGACCGATTGTAAAGTTTTATGATATCTGATATATTATCAGGTTCAATGGTATTTGATATATTGTAAGGTTCTATGGTTTCTATTCTATTTGGGTGTAATGGATTGAAGGTTGCAAATTCGAATCCTACGCAATGTAATGTTTTTCTAAACCTGTAATTGTGGTTTCAGACAGACAAAAGGACACGACTCATATGATAGCATAGAATGCACATGTTGCATATTATTCATTGAGTATGCTCACTAAATTATTCACTGAAAAAGAAACTGTTCAATTGCTTCACATCTGGTTAAAGTTGAGAATTCTTTTGAAACTAGTTAACATATGATTGGTTTTTATGACATGGTTATTTTTTCTTTAATTCAGAGTAGCAGAGGACATTTGGAACCTTATGCTTCTGCATGCCTTTGATAGCGAGGACAAGCTGTTATCAACCTTAATGAGGTCACACGCTTACCATACCAGTTACCATACACCCGCTTACTGTCATACCAGTAACACCTACTGGTAAAAAGCTCAACTTCCCACAAGATCTGATAAATCCAAAAAGTCAGCTCGCTGTTCTCTACTGCAAAGGTACCAGTCAACCTGACAATGTAGAATTGACATCACAAGATAGTTATAAAACAGTTGTTTTCAAATAAACATGAGTGTTGAATTTGCTTGTCATATTATTCTATTTTGACTATGTTTAGTTTGTGCACTTTTACTTAACTTGTAGGTGCTAATTCAAATATTATTGGTTCAGATATAGTGAAAGTGTTAAGCTCTTGTAAGTAATGCTGATATTTACCAGTACAAGTTACTTCTTTATTCTATAAGTCAAACAATCATCTATTGTACCTGATATATTGTTAGGTTCTATGGTATCTTATCTATTATGAAGCTTTATGGTACCTGATATATTGTAAGGCTCTGTAGTACCTGATGTATCGTAAGGTTTTTGGTACTTGATCAATTGTAAGGTTCTATGGTACCTGATCATTTGCAAAGTTCTATAGTAACTGAGCTATTGTCAGGTTCGCCCTTCACTCAGTTAGAGTACAGCAAATGGTGTATCAATAACTAACCATTATATTTAGAAGGTTGAAGTAGAGTAATAAAACTATGATGGTAAAATCCTATTGGTAAAGACAGTGACGGCTGTATTTGTACTTTAATACTTTTTTTGTGCTACGCTAGGTAACTCTATGTTTACACATAGAGTTTGCTAGCGTAGCACAAAAATACAGCTCAAGTTGATAGGCTATTACTCACTGCTGTGACAAAACATCTAATACTAGTAGTTAGTAACACAAGAGATCTGTTATATTTTTTTTCAGGTGGTAAACTGATGAGCCGCTATACACTGTTGCACTATGGAACTGTCACATTTCTCTGTTTTCTTTAGTGCTCGCCGTAGAGGAATGTCAGTTATACCTAAACTTTCATGCCAAGTTCTATACCTGCACCATCTACAGTTATCGCTAGACGATAGGTTGTGACAATTTTGAAGGCAGTTCTGATCAGCAAGAGTGTAAATTCATGAATTGCGAAATAATGAATCAGCTTGAGGTACGTTCCTAGAGTTGTTCCATTTTTGCTGACTAAAAGTAATTTTTATTTTGCGTGTAAATTTTAATAAGTGGCTAGCATTGATAGAAAGATATGTATTTTCTCTATTTTAAAGTTTTATGGTACCTGATCAATTGCAAAGTTCTATGGTAAATGAGCTAATGTCAGGTTTGCCCTACATACAGTTAGAGTACAGCAAATGTTGTATCGATAACTAACCATTAGATTTGGAAGGTTGAAGTAGAGTAATAAAACTATGATGGTAAAATCTTATTGGTAAAGACAGTGACGGCGGTATTTATACTTTAATACATTTTTTGTGCTACGCTAGGTAACTCTATGTTTACACATAGAATTACCTAGCGTAGCACAAAAATACAGTTCAAGTTGATATTATTTACTGCTGTAACAAAACCTCTTTTACTAGTAGTTAGTAACACAAGAGATCTGTTATATTTTTTTGAGGTGGTAAACTGATGAGCCGCTATACACTGTTGCACTATGGAACTGTCACATTTCCCTGTTTTCTTTAGTGCTCGCCGAGGAGGAATGTCAGTTATACCTAAACTTTCATGCCAAGTTCTATACCTGCACCATCTACAGTTATCGCCACCCGATAGATTGTGACAATTTTGCAGGCAGTTCCGATCAGCAAGAGTATAAATTCATGAATTGCGAAATAATGATTCAGCTTGAGGTACGTTCCTAGAGTTGTTCCATTTTTCCTGACTACAAGTAATTTTTATTTTGCGTGTAAATTTTAATAAGTGGCTAGCATTGATAGAAAGATATGTATTTTCTCTATTTTAAAGTTTTATGGTACCTGACCGATTGTAAAGTTTTATGATATCTGATATATTATCAGGTTCAATGGTATTTGATATATTGTAAGGTTCTATGGTTTCTATTCTATTTGGGTGTAATGGATTGAAGGTTGCAAATTCGAACCCTACGCAATGTAATGTTTTTCTAAACCTGTAATTGTGGTTTCAGACAGACAAAAGGACACGACTCATATGATAGCATAGAATGCACATGTTGCATATTATTCATTGAGTATGCTCACTAAATTATTCACTGAAAAAGAAACTGTTCAATTGCTTCACATCTGGTTAAAGTTGAGAATTCTTTTGAAACTAGTTAACATATGATTGGTTTTTATGACATGGTTATTTTTTCTTTAATTCAGAGTAGCAGAGGACATTTGGAACCTTATGCTTCTGCATGCCTTTGATAGCGAGGACAAGCTGTTATCAACCTTAATGAGGTCACACGCTTACCATACCAGTTACCATACACCCGCTTACTGTCATACCAGTAACACCTACTGGTAAAAAGCTCAACTTCCCACAAGATCTGATAAATCCAAAAAGTCAGCTCGCTGTTCTCTACTGCAAAGGTACCAGTCAACCTGACAATGTAGAATTGACATCACAAGATAGTTATAAAACAGTTGTTTTCAAATAAACATGAGTGTTGAATTTGCTTGTCATATTATTCTATTTTGACTATGTTTAGTTTGTGCACTTTTACTTAACTTGTAGGTGCTAATTCAAATATTATTGGTTCAGATATAGTGAAAGTGTTAAGCTCTTGTAAGTAATGCTGATATTTACCAGTACAAGTTACTTCTTTATTCTATAAGTCAAACAATCATCTATTGTACCTGATATATTGTTAGGTTCTATGGTATCTTATCTATTATGAAGCTTTATGGTACCTGATATATTGTAAGGCTCTGTAGTACCTGATGTATCGTAAGGTTTTTGGTACTTGATCAATTGTAAGGTTCTATGGTACCTGATCATTTGCAAAGTTCTATAGTAACTGAGCTATTGTCAGGTTCGCCCTTCACTCAGTTAGAGTACAGCAAATGGTGTATCGATAACTAACCATTATATTTAGAAGGTTGAAGTAGAGTAATAAAACTATGATGGTAAAATCTTATTGGTAAAGACAGTGACGACTGTATTTGTACTTTAATACTTTTTTTGTGCTACGCTAGGTAACTCTATGTTTACACATAGAGTTTGCTAGCGTAGCACAAAAATACAGCTCAAGTTGATAGGCTATTACTTACTGCTGTGACAAAACATCTAATACTAGTAGTTAGTAACACAAGAGATCTGTTATATTTTTTTTCAGGTGGTAAACTGATGAGCTGCTATACACTGTTGCACTATGGAACTGTCACATTTCCCTGTTTTCTTTAGTGCTCGCCGTGGAGGAATGTCAGTTATACCTAAACTTTCATGCCAAGTTCTATACCTGCACCATCTACAGTTATCGCCACACGATAGGTTGTGACAATTTTGAAGGCAGTTCTGATCAGCAAGAGTGTAAATTCATGAATTGCGAAATAATGATTAGGCTTGAGGTACGTTTCTAAAGTTTTTCCATTTTTCCTGACTAAAGGTGATTTTTATTTTGCGTGTAAACATATAAAAGTGACTAGCATTGATAGAAAGCTATGTATTTTCTCTATTGTAAGGTGCTATGGTACCTGATCAATTGCAAAGTTCTATGGTAAATGAGCTAATGTCAGGTTTGCCCTACATACAGTTAGAGTACAGCAAATGTTGTATCGATAACTAACCATTAGATTTGGAAGGTTGAAGTAGAGTAATAAAACTATGATGGTAAAATCTTATTGGTAAAGACAGTGACGGCGGTATTTATACTTTAATACATTTTTTGTGCTACGCTAGGTAACTCTATGTTTACACATAGAATTACCTAGCGTAGCACAAAAATACAGTTCAAGTTGATATTATTTACTGCTGTAACAAAACCTCTTTTACTAGTAGTTAGTAACACAAGAGATCTGTTATATTTTTTTGAGGTGGTAAACTGATGAGCCGCTATACACTGTTGCACTATGGAACTGTCAAATTTCCCTGTTTTCTTTAGTGCTTGCCGAGGAGGAATGTCAGTTATACCTAAACTTTCATGCCAAGTTCTATACCTGCACCATCTACAGTTATCGCCACCCGATAGATTGTGACAATTTTGAAGGCAGTTCTCATCAGCAAGAGTGTAAATTCATGAATTGCGAAATAATGAATCAGCTTGAGGTACGTTCCTAGAGTTGTTCCATTTTTGCTGACTAAAAGTAATTTTTATTTTGCGTGTAAATTTTAATAAGTGGCTAGCATTGATAGAAAGCTATGTATTTTCTCTATTGTAAGGTGCTATGGTACCTGATCAATTGCAAAGTTCTATGGTAAATGAGCTAATGTCAGGTTTGCCCTACATACAGTTAGAGTACAGCAAATGTTGTATCGATAACTAACCATTAGATTTGGAAGGTTGAAGTAGAGTAATAAAACTATGATGGTAAAATCTTATTGGTAAAGACAGTGACGGCGGTATTTATACTTTAATACATTTTTTGTGCTACGCTAGGTAACTCTATGTTTACACATAGAATTACCTAGCGTAGCACAAAAATACAGTTCAAGTTGATATTATTTACTGCTGTAACAAAACCTCTTTTACTAGTAGTTAGTAACACAAGAGATCTGTTATATTTTTTTGAGGTGGTAAACTGATGAGCCGCTATACACTGTTGCACTATGGAACTGTCAAATTTCCCTGTTTTCTTTAGTGCTCGCCGAGGAGGAATGTCAGTTATACCTAAACTTTCATGCCAAGTTCTATACCTGCACCATCTACAGTTATCGCCACCCGATAGATTGTGACAATTTTGCAGGCAGTTTCGATCAGCAAGAGTATAAATTCATGAATTGCGAAATAATGATTCAGCTTGAGGTACGTTCCTAGAGTTGTTCCATTTTTCCTGACTAAAAGTAATTTTTATTTTGCGTGTAAATTTTAATAAGTGGCTAGCATTGATAGAAAGATATGTATTTTCTCTATTTTAAAGTTTTATGGTACCTGACCGATTGTAAAGTTTTATGATATCTGATATATTATCAGGTTCAATGGTATTTGATATATTGTAAGGTTCTATGGTATCTATTCTATTTGGGTGTAATGGATTGAAGGTTGCAAATTCGAATCCTACGCAATGTAATGTTTTTCTAAACCTGTAATTGTGGTTTCAGACAGACAAAAGGACACGACTCATATGATAGCATAGAATGCACATGTTGCATATTATTCATTGAGTATGCTCACTAAATTATTCACTGAAAAAGAAACTGTTCAATTGCTTCACATCTGGTTAAAGTTGAGAATTCTTTTGAAACTAGTTAACATATGATTGGTTTTTATGACATGGTTATTTTTTCTTTAATTCAGAGTAGCAGAGGACATTTGGAACCTTATGCTTCTGCATGCCTTTGATAGCGAGGACAAGCTGTTATCAACCTTAATGAGGTCACACGCTTACCATACCAGTTACCATACACCCGCTTACTGTCATACCAGTAACACCTACTGGTAAAAAGCTCAACTTCCCACAAGATCTGATAAATCCAAAAAGTCAGCTCGCTGTTCTCTACTGCAAAGGTACCAGTCAACCTGACAATGTAGAATTGACATCACAAGATAGTTATAAAACAGTTGTTTTCAAATAAACATGAGTGTTGAATTTGCTTGTCATATTATTCTATTTTGACTATGTTTAGTTTGTGCACTTTTACTTAACTTGTAGGTGCTAATTCAAATATTATTGGTTCAGATATAGTGAAAGTGTTAAGCTCTTGTAAGTAATGCTGATATTTACCAGTACAAGTTACTTCTTTATTCTATAAGTCAAACAATCATCTATTGTACCTGATATATTGTTAGGTTCTATGGTATCTTATCTATTATGAAGCTTTATGGTACCTGATATATTGTAAGGCTCTGTAGTACCTGATGTATCGTAAGGTTTTTGGTACTTGATCAATTGTAAGGTTCTGTGGTACCTGATCATTTGCAAAGTTCTATAGTAACTGAGCTATTGTCAGGTTCGCCCTTCACTCAGTTAGAGTACAGCAAATGGTGTATCGATAACTAACCATTATATTTAGAAGGTTGAAGTAGAGTAATAAAACTATGATGGTAAAATCTTATTGGTAAAGACAGTGACGGCGGTATTTATACTTTAATACATTTTTTGTGCTACGCTAGGTAACTCTATGTTTACACATAGAATTACCTAGCGTAGCACAAAAATACAGTTCAAGTTGATATTATTTACTGCTGTAACAAAACCTTCTTTTACTAGTAGTTAGTAACACAAGAGATCTGTTATATTTTTTTGAGGTGGTAAACTGATGAGCCGCTATACACTGTTGCACTATGGAACTGTCAAATTTCCCTGTTTTCTTTAGTGCTCGCCGAGGAGGAATGTCAGTTATACCTAAACTTTCATGCCAAGTTCTATACCTGCACCATCTACAGTTATCGCCACCCGATAGATTGTGACAATTTTGAAGGCAGTTCTCATCAGCAAGAGTGTAAATTCATGAATTGCGAAATAATGAATCAGCTTGAGGTACGTTCCTAGAGTTGTTCCATTTTTGCTGACTAAAAGTAATTTTTATTTTGCGTGTAAATTTTAATAAGTGGCTAGCATTGATAGAAAGCTATGTATTTTCTCTATTGTAAGGTGCTATGGTACCTGATCAATTGCAAAGTTCTATGGTAAATGAGCTAATGTCAGGTTTGCCCTACATACAGTTAGAGTACAGCAAATGTTGTATCGATAACTAACCATTAGATTTGGAAGGTTGAAGTAGAGTAATAAAACTATGATGGTAAAATCTTATTGGTAAAGACAGTGACGGCGGTATTTATACTTTAATACATTTTTTGTGCTACGCTAGGTAACTCTATGTTTACACATAGAATTACCTAGCGTAGCACAAAAATACAGTTCAAGTTGATATTATTTACTGCTGTAACAAAACCTCTTTTACTAGTAGTTAGTAACACAAGAGATCTGTTATATTTTTTTGAGGTGGTAAACTGATGAGCCGCTATACACTGTTGCACTATGGAACTGTCACATTTCCCTGTTTTCTTTAGTGCTCGCCGAGGAGGAATGTCAGTTATACCTAAACTTTCATGCCAAGTTCTATACCTGCACCATCTACAGTTATCGCCACCCGATAGATTGTGACATTTTTGCAGGCAGTTCCGATCAGCAAGAGTATAAATTCATGAATTGCGAAATAATGATTCAGCTTGAGGTACGTTCCTAGAGTTGTTCCATTTTTCCTGACTAAAAGTAATTTTTATTTTGCGTGTAAATTTTAATAAGTGGCTAGCATTGATAGAAAGATATGTATTTTCTCTATTTTAAAGTTTTATGGTACCTGACCGATTGTAAAGTTTTATGATATCTGATATATTATCAGGTTCAATGGTATTTGATATATTGTAAGGTTCTATGGTTTCTATTCTATTTGGGTGTAATGGATTGAAGGTTGCAAATTCGAATCCTACGCAATGTAATGTTTTTCTAAACCTGTAATTGTGGTTTCAGACAGACAAAAGGACACGACTCATATGATAGCATAGAATGCACATGTTGCATATTATTCATTGAGTATGCTCACTAAATTATTCACTGAAAAAGAAACTGTTCAATTGCTTCACATCTGGTTAAAGTTGAGAATTCTTTTGAAACTAGTTAACATATGATTGGTTTTTATGACATGGTTATTTTTTCTTTAATTCAGAGTAGCAGAGGACATTTGGAACCTTATGCTTCTGCATGCCTTTGATAGCGAGGACAAGCTGTTATCAACCTTAATGAGGTCACACGCTTACCATACCAGTTACCATACACCCGCTTACTGTCATACCAGTAACACCTACTGGTAAAAAGCTCAACTTCCCACAAGATCTGATAAATCCAAAAAGTCAGCTCGCTGTTCTCTACTGCAAAGGTACCAGTCAACCTGACAATGTAGAATTGACATCACAAGATAGTTATAAAACAGTTGTTTTCAAATAAACATGAGTGTTGAATTTGCTTGTCATATTATTCTATTTTGACTATGTTTAGTTTGTGCACTTTTACTTAACTTGTAGGTGCTAATTCAAATATTATTGGTTCAGATATAGTGAAAGTGTTAAGCTCTTGTAAGTAATGCTGATATTTACCAGTACAAGTTACTTCTTTATTCTATAAGTCAAACAATCATCTATTGTACCTGATATATTGTTAGGTTCTATGGTATCTTATCTATTATGAAGCTTTATGGTACCTGATATATTGTAAGGCTCTGTAGTACCTGATGTATCGTAAGGTTTTTGGTACTTGATCAATTGTAAGGTTCTATGGTACCTGATCATTTGCAAAGTTCTATAGTAACTGAGCTATTGTCAGGTTCGCCCTTCACTCAGTTAGAGTACAGCAAATGGTGTATCAATAACTAACCATTATATTTAGAAGGTTGAAGTAGAGTAATAAAACTATGATGGTAAAATCCTATTGGTAAAGACAGTGACGGCTGTATTTGTACTTTAATACTTTTTTTGTGCTACGCTAGGTAACTCTATGTTTACACATAGAGTTTGCTAGCGTAGCACAAAAATACAGCTCAAGTTGATAGGCTATTACTTACTGCTGTGACAAAACATCTAATACTAGTAGTTAGTAACACAAGAGATCTGTTATATTTTTTTTCAGGTGGTAAACTGATGAGCCGCTATACACTGTTGCACTATGGAACTGTCACATTTCTCTGTTTTCTTTAGTGCTCGCCGTAGAGGAATGTCAGTTATACCTAAACTTTCATGCCAAGTTCTATACCTGCACCATCTACAGTTATCGCTAGACGATAGGTTGTGACAATTTTGAAGGCAGTTCTGATCAGCAAGAGTGTAAATTCATGAATTGCGAAATAATGAATCAGCTTGAGGTACGTTCCTAGAGTTGTTCCATTTTTGCTGACTAAAAGTAATTTTTATTTTGCGTGTAAATTTTAATAAGTGGCTAGCATTGATAGAAAGATATGTATTTTCTCTATTTTAAAGTTTTATGGTACCTGATCAATTGCAAAGTTCTATGGTAAATGAGCTAATGTCAGGTTTGCCCTACATACAGTTAGAGTACAGCAAATGTTGTATCGATAACTAACCATTAGATTTGGAAGGTTGAAGTAGAGTAATAAAACTATGATGGTAAAATCTTATTGGTAAAGACAGTGACGGCGGTATTTATACTTTAATACATTTTTTGTGCTACGCTAGGTAACTCTATGTTTACACATAGAATTACCTAGCGTAGCACAAAAATACAGTTCAAGTTGATATTATTTACTGCTGTAACAAAACCTCTTTTACTAGTAGTTAGTAACACAAGAGATCTGTTATATTTTTTTGAGGTGGTAAACTGATGAGCCGCTATACACTGTTGCACTATGGAACTGTCACATTTCCCTGTTTTCTTTAGTGCTCGCCGAGGAGGAATGTCAGTTATACCTAAACTTTCATGCCAAGTTCTATATCTGCACCATCTACAGTTATCGCCACCCGATAGATTGTGACAATTTTGCAGGCAGTTCCGATCAGCAAGAGTATAAATTCATGAATTGCGAAATAATGATTCAGCTTGAGGTACGTTCCTAGAGTTGTTCCATTTTTCCTGACTACAAGTAATTTTTATTTTGCGTGTAAATTTTAATAAGTGGCTAGCATTGATAGAAAGATATGTATTTTCTCTATTTTAAAGTTTTATGGTACCTGACCGATTGTAAAGTTTTATGATATCTGATATATTATCAGGTTCAATGGTATTTGATATATTGTAAGGTTCTATGGTTTCTATTCTATTTGGGTGTAATGGATTGAAGGTTGCAAATTCGAACCCTACGCAATGTAATGTTTTTCTAAACCTGTAATTGTGGTTTCAGACAGACAAAAGGACACGACTCATATGATAGCATAGAATGCACATGTTGCATATTATTCATTGAGTATGCTCACTAAATTATTCACTGAAAAAGAAACTGTTCAATTGCTTCACATCTGGTTAAAGTTGAGAATTCTTTTGAAACTAGTTAACATATGATTGGTTTTTATGACATGGTTATTTTTTCTTTAATTCAGAGTAGCAGAGGACATTTGGAACCTTATGCTTCTGCATGCCTTTGATAGCGAGGACAAGCTGTTATCAACCTTAATGAGGTCACACGCTTACCATACCAGTTACCATACACCCGCTTACTGTCATACCAGTAACACCTACTGGTAAAAAGCTCAACTTCCCACAAGATCTGATAAATCCAAAAAGTCAGCTCGCTGTTCTCTACTGCAAAGGTACCAGTCAACCTGACAATGTAGAATTGACATCACAAGATAGTTATAAAACAGTTGTTTTCAAATAAACATGAGTGTTGAATTTGCTTGTCATATTATTCTATTTTGACTATGTTTAGTTTGTGCACTTTTACTTAACTTGTAGGTGCTAATTCAAATATTATTGGTTCAGATATAGTGAAAGTGTTAAGCTCTTGTAAGTAATGCTGATATTTACCAGTACAAGTTACTTCTTTATTCTATAAGTCAAACAATCATCTATTGTACCTGATATATTGTTAGGTTCTATGGTATCTTATCTATTATGAAGCTTTATGGTACCTGATATATTGTAAGGCTCTGTAGTACCTGATGTATCGTAAGGTTTTTGGTACTTGATCAATTGTAAGGTTCTATGGTACCTGATCATTTGCAAAGTTCTATAGTAACTGAGCTATTGTCAGGTTCGCCCTTCACTCAGTTAGAGTACAGCAAATGGTGTATCGATAACTAACCATTATATTTAGAAGGTTGAAGTAGAGTAATAAAACTATGATGGTAAAATCTTATTGGTAAAGACAGTGACGACTGTATTTGTACTTTAATACTTTTTTTGTGCTACGCTAGGTAACTCTATGCTTACACATAGAGTTTGCTAGCGTAGCACAAAAATACAGCTCAAGTTGATAGGCTATTACTTACTGCTGTGACAAAACATCTAATACTAGTAGTTAGTAACACAAGAGATCTGTTATATTTTTTTTCAGGTGGTAAACTGATGAGCTGCTATACACTGTTGCACTTTGGAACTGTCACATTTCCCTGTTTTCTTTAGTGCTCGCCGTGGAGGAATGTCAGTTATACCTAAACTTTCATGCCAAGTTCTATACCTGCACCATCTACAGTTATCGCCACACGATAGGTTGTGACAATTTTGAAGGCAGTTCTGATCAGCAAGAGTGTAAATTCATGAATTGCGAAATAATGATTAGGCTTGAGGTACGTTTCTAAAGTTTTTCCATTTTTCCTGACTAAAGGTGATTTTTATTTTGCGTGTAAACATATAAAAGTGACTAGCATTGATAGAAAGCTATGTATTTTCTCTATTGTAAGGTGCTATGGTACCTGATCAATTGCAAAGTTCTATGGTAAATGAGCTAATGTCAGGTTTGCCCTACATACAGTTAAGAGTACAGCAAATGTTGTATCGATAACTAACCATTAGATTTGGAAGGTTGAAGTAGAGTAATAAAACTATGATGGTAAAATCTTATTGGTAAAGACAGTGACGGCGGTATTTATACTTTAATACATTTTTTGTGCTACGCTAGGTAACTCTATGTTTACACATAGAATTACCTAGCGTAGCACAAAAATACAGCTCAAGTTGATATTATTTACTGCTGTGACAAAACCTCTTTTACTAGTAGTTAGTAACACAAGAGATCTGTTATATTTTTTGAGGTGGTAAACTGATGAGCCGCTATACACTGTTGCACTATGGAACTGTCACATTTCCCTGTTTTCTTTAGTGCTCGCCGTGGAGGAATGTCAGTTATACCTAAACTTTCATGCCAAGTTCTATACCTGCACCATCTACAGTTATCGCCAGACGATAGGTTGTGACAATTTTGAAGGCAGTTCTGATCAGCAAGAGTGTAAATTCATGAATTGCGAAATAATGATTCAGCTTGAGGTACGTTCCTAGAGTTGTTCCATTTTTCCTGACTAAAAGTAATTTTTATTTTGCGTGTAAATTTTAATAAGTGGCTAGCATTGATAGAAAGATATGTATTTTCTCTATTTTAAAGTTTTATGGTACCTGATCAATTGCAAAGTTCTATGGTAAATGAGATAATGTCAGGTTTGCCCTACATACAGTTAGAGTACAGCAAATGTTGTATCGATAACTAACCATTAGATTTGGAAGGTTGAAGTAGAGTAATAAAACTATGATGGTAAAATCTTATTGGTAAAGACAGTGACGGCGGTATTTATACTTTAATACATTTTTTGTGCTACGCTAGGTAACTCTATGTTTACACATAGAATTACCTAGCGTAGCACAAAAATACAGTTCAAGTTGATATTATTTACTGCTGTAACAAAACCTCTTTTACTAGTAGTTAGTAACACAAGAGATCTGTTATATTTTTTTGAGGTGGTAAACTGATGAGCCGCTATACACTGTTGCACTATGGAACTGTCAAATTTCCCTGTTTTCTTTAGTGCTCGCCGAGGAGGAATGTCAGTTATACCTAAACTTTCATGCCAAGTTCTATACCTGCACCATCTACAGTTATCGCCACCCGATAGATTGTGACAATTTTGCAGGCAGTTCCGATCAGCAAGAGTATAAATTCATGAATTGCGAAATAATGATTCAGCTTGAGGTACGTTCCTAGAGTTGTTCCATTTTTCCTGACTAAAAGTAATTTTTATTTTGCGTGTAAATTTTAATAAGTGGCTAGCATTGATAGAAAGATATGTATTTTCTCTATTTTAAAGTTTTATGGTACCTGACCGATTGTAAAGTTTTATGATATCTGATATATTATCAGGTTCAATGGTATTTGATATATTGTAAGGTTCTATGGTATCTATTCTATTTGGGTGTAATGGATTGAAGGTTGCAAATTCGAATCCTACGCAATGTAATGTTTTTCTAAACCTGTAATTGTGGTTTCAGACAGACAAAAGGACACGACTCATATGATAGCATAGAATGCACATGTTGCATATTATTCATTGAGTATGCTCACTAAATTATTCACTGAAAAAGAAACTGTTCAATTGCTTCACATCTGGTTAAAGTTGAGAATTCTTTTGAAACTAGTTAACATATGATTGGTTTTTATGACATGGTTATTTTTTCTTTAATTCAGAGTAGCAGAGGACATTTGGAACCTTATGCTTCTGCATGCCTTTGATAGCGAGGACAAGCTGTTATCAACCTTAATGAGGTCACACGCTTACCATACCAGTTACCATACACCCGCTTACTGTCATACCAGTAACACCTACTGGTAAAAAGCTCAACTTCCCACAAGATCTGATAAATCCAAAAAGTCAGCTCGCTGTTCTCTACTGCAAAGGTACCAGTCAACCTGACAATGTAGAATTGACATCACAAGATAGTTATAAAACAGTTGTTTTCAAATAAACATGAGTGTTGAATTTGCTTGTCATATTATTCTATTTTGACTATGTTTAGTTTGTGCACTTTTACTTAACTTGTAGGTGCTAATTCAAATATTATTGGTTCAGATATAGTGAAAGTGTTAAGCTCTTGTAAATAATGCTGATATTTACCAGTACAAGTTACTTCTTTATTCTATAAGTCAAACAATCATCTATTGTACCTGATATATTGTTAGGTTCTATGGTATCTTATCTATTATGAAGCTTTATGGTACCTGATATATTGTAAGGCTCTGTAGTACCTGATGTATCGTAAGGTTTTTGGTACTTGATCAATTGTAAGGTTCTATGGTACCTGATCATTTGCAAAGTTCTATAGTAACTGAGCTATTGTCAGGTTCGCCCTTCACTCAGTTAGAGTACAGCAAATGGTGTATCGATAACTAACCATTATATTTAGAAGGTTGAAGTAGAGTAATAAAACTATGATGGTAAAATCTTATTGGTAAAGACAGTGACGACTGTATTTGTACTTTAATACTTTTTTTGTGCTACGCTAGGTAACTCTATGCTTACACATAGAGTTTGCTAGCGTAGCACAAAAATACAGCTCAAGTTGATAGGCTATTACTTACTGCTGTGACAAAACATCTAATACTAGTAGTTAGTAACACAAGAGATCTGTTATATTTTTTTTCAGGTGGTAAACTGATGAGCCGCTATACACTGTTGCACTATGGAACTGTCACATTTCCCTGTTTTCTTTAGTGCTCGCCGAGGAGGAATGTCAGTTATACCTAAACTTTCATGCCAAGTTCTATACCTGCACCATCTACAGTTATCGCCACCCGATAGATTGTGACAATTTTGCAGGCAGTTCCGATCAGCAAGAGTATAAATTCATGAATTGCGAAATAATGATTCAGCTTGAGGTACGTTCCTAGAGTTGTTCCATTTTTCCTGACTAAAAGTAATTTTTATTTTGCGTGTAAATTTTAATAAGTGGCTAGCATTGATAGAAAGATATGTATTTTCTCTATTTTAAAGTTTTATGGTACCTGACCGATTGTAAAGTTTTATGATATCTGATATATTATCAGGTTCAATGGTATTTGATATATTGTAAGGTTCTATGGTTTCTATTCTATTTGGGTGTAATGGATTGAAGGTTGCAAATTCGAACCCTACGCAATGTAATGTTTTTCTAAACCTGTAATTGTGGTTTCAGACAGACAAAAGGACACGACTCATATGATAGCATAGAATGCACATGTTGCATATTATTCATTGAGTATGCTCACTAAATTATTCACTGAAAAAGAAACTGTTCAATTGCTTCACATCTGGTTAAAGTTGAGAATTCTTTTGAAACTAGTTAACATATGATTGGTTTTTATGACATGGTTATTTTTTCTTTAATTCAGAGTAGCAGAGGACATTTGGAACCTTATGCTTCTGCATGCCTTTGATAGCGAGGACAAGCTGTTATCAACCTTAATGAGGTCACACGCTTACCATACCAGTTACCATACACCCGCTTACTGTCATACCAGTAACACCTACTGGTACAAAGCTCAACATCCCACAAGATCTGATAAATCCAAAAAGTCAGCTCGCTGTTCTCTACTGCAAAGGTACCAGTCAACCTGACAATGTAGAATTGACATCACAAGATAGTTATAAAACAGTTTTTTTCAAATAAACATGAGTGTTGAATTTGCTTGTCATATTATTCTATTTTGACTATGTTTAGTTTGTGCACTTTTACTTAACTTGTAGGTGCTAATTCAAATATTATTGGTTCAGATATAGTGAGTGTTAAGCTCTTGTAAGTAATGCTGATATTTACCAGTACAAGTTACTTCTTTATTCTATAAGTCAAACAATCATCTATTGTACCTGATATATTGTTAGGTTCTATGGTATCTTATCTATTATGAAGCTTTATGGTACCTGATATATTGTAAGGCTCTGTAGTACCTGATGTATCATAAGGTTTTTGGTACTTGATCAATTGTAAGGTTCTATGGTACCTGATCATTTGCAAAGTTCTATAGTAACTGAGCTATTGTCAGGTTCGCCCTTCACTCAGTTAGAGTACAGCAAATGGTGTATCAATAACTAACCATTATATTTAGAAGGTTGAAGTAGAGTAATAAAACTATGATGGTAAAATCTTATTGGTAAAGACAGTGACGGCTGTATTTGTACTTTAATACTTTTTTTGTGCTACGCTAGGTAACTCTATGTTTACACATAGAGTTTGCTAGCGTAGCACAAAAATACAGCTCAAGTTGATAGGCTATTACTTACTGCTGTGACAAAACATCTAATACTAGTAGTTAGTAACACAAGAGATCTGTTATTTTTTTTTTCAGGTGGTAAACTGATGAGCCGCTATACACTGTTGCACTATGGAACTGTCACATTTCTCTGTTTTCTTTAGTGCTCGCCGTGGAGGAATGTCAGTTATACCTAAACTTTCATGCCAAGTTCTATACCTGCACCATCTACAGTTATCGCTAGACGATAGGTTGTGACAATTTTGAAGGCAGTTCTGATCAGCAAGAGTGTAAATTCATGAATTGCGAAATAATGATTAGGCTTGAGGTACGTTTCTAAAGTTTTTCCATTTTTCCTGACTAAAGGTGATTTTTATTTTGCGTGTAAACATATAAAAGTGATTAGCATTGATAGAAAGCTATGTATTTTCTCTATTGTAAGGTGCTATGGTACCTGATCAATTGCAAAGTTCTATGGTAAATGAGCTAATGTCAGGTTTGCCCTACATACAGTTAGAGTACAGCAAATGTTGTATCGATAACTAACCATTAGATTTGGAAGGTTGAAGTAGAGTAATAAAACTATGATGGTAAAATCTTATTGGTAAAGACAGTGACGGCGGTATTTATACTTTAATACATTTTTTGTGCTACGCTAGGTAACTCAATATGTTTACACATAGAATTACCTAGCGTAGCACAAAAATACAGTTCAAGTTGATATTATTTACTGCTGTGACAAAACCTCTTTTACTAGTAGTTAGTAACACAAGAGATCTGTTATATTTTTTGAGGTGGTAAACTGATGAGCCGCTATACACTGTTGCACTATGGAACTGTCACATTTCCCTGTTTTCTTTAGTGCTCGCCGTGGAGGAATGTCAGTTATACCGAAACTTTCATGCCAAGTTCTATACCTGCACCATCTACAGTTATCGCCAGACAATAGGTTGTGACAATTTTGAAGGCAGTTCTGATCAGCAAGAGTGTAAATTCATGAATTGCGAAATAATGAATCAGCTTGAGGTACGTTCCTAGAGTTGTTCCATTTTTGCTGACTAAAAGTAATTTTTATTTTGCGTGTAAATTTTAATAAGTGGCTAGCATTGATAGAAAGATATGTATTTTCTCTATTTTAAAGTTTTATGGTACCTGATCAATTGCAAAGTTCTATGGTAAATGAGCTAATGTCAGGTTTGCCCTACATACAGTTAGAGTACAGCAAATGTTGTATCGATAACTAACCATTAGATTTGGAAGGTTGAAGTAGAGTAATAAAACTATGATGGTAAAATCTTATTGGTAAAGACAGTGACGGCGGTATTTATACTTTAATACATTTTTTGTGCTACGCTAGGTAACTCTATGTTTACACATAGAATTACCTAGCGTAGCACAAAAATACAGTTCAAGTTGATATTATTTACTGCTGTGACAAAACCTCTTTTACTAGTAGTTAGTAACACAAGAGATCTGTTATATTTTTTTCAGGTGGTAAACTGATGAGCTGCTATACACTGTTGCACTATGGAACTGTCACATTTCCCTGTTTTCTTTAGTGCTCGCCGTGGAGGAATGTCAGTTATACCTAAACTTTCATGCCAAGTTCTATACCTGCACCATCTACAGTTATCGCCACACGATAGGTTGTGACAATTTTGAAGGCAGTTCTGATCAGCAAGAGTGTAAATTCATGAATTGCGAAATAATGATTAGGCTTGAGGTACGTTTCTAAAGTTTTTCCATTTTTCCTGACTAAAGGTGATTTTTATTTTGCGTGTAAACATATAACAGTGACTAGCATTGATAGAAAGATATGTATTTTCTCTATTTGAAAGTTTTATGGTACCTGATCAATTGCAAAGTTCTATGGTAAATGAGCTAATGTCAGGTTTGCCCTACATACAGTTAGAGTACAGCAAATGTTGTATCGATAACTAACCATTAGATTTGGAAGGTTGAAGTAGAGTAATAAAACTATGATGGTAAAATCTTATTGGTAAAGACAGTGACGACTGTATTTGTACTTTAATACTTTTTTTGTGCTACGCTAGGTAACTCTATGCTTACACATAGAGTTTGCTAGCGTAGCACAAAAATACAGCTCAAGTTGATAGGCTATTACTTACTGCTGTGACAAAACATCTAATACTAGTAGTTAGTAACACAAGAGATCTGTTATATTTTTTTTCAGGTGGTAAACTGATGAGCCGCTATACACTGTTGCACTATGGAACTGTCACATTTCCCTGTTTTCTTTAGTGCTCGCCGAGGAGGAATGTCAGTTATACCTAAACTTTCATGCCAAGTTCTATACCTGCACCATCTACAGTTATCGCCACCCGATAGATTGTGACAATTTTGCAGGCAGTTCCGATCAGCAAGAGTATAAATTCATGAATTGCGAAATAATGATTCAGCTTGAGGTACGTTCCTAGAGTTGTTCCATTTTTCCTGACTAAAAGTAATTTTTATTTTGCGTGTAAATTTTAATAAGTGGCTAGCATTGATAGAAAGATATGTATTTTCTCTATTTTAAAGTTTTATGGTACCTGACCGATTGTAAAGTTTTATGATATCTGATATATTATCAGGTTCAATGGTATTTGATATATTGTAAGGTTCTATGGTTTCTATTCTATTTGGGTGTAATGGATTGAAGGTTGCAAATTCGAACCCTACGCAATGTAATGTTTTTCTAAACCTGTAATTGTGGTTTCAGACAGACAAAAGGACACGACTCATATGATAGCATAGAATGCACATGTTGCATATTATTCATTGAGTATGCTCACTAAATTATTCACTGAAAAAGAAACTGTTCAATTGCTTCACATCTGGTTAAAGTTGAGAATTCTTTTGAAACTAGTTAACATATGATTGGTTTTTATGACATGGTTATTTTTTCTTTAATTCAGAGTAGCAGAGGACATTTGGAACCTTATGCTTCTGCATGCCTTTGATAGCGAGGACAAGCTGTTATCAACCTTAATGAGGTCACACGCTTACCATACCAGTTACCATACACCCGCTTACTGTCATACCAGTAACACCTACTGGTACAAAGCTCAACATCCCACAAGATCTGATAAATCCAAAAAGTCAGCTCGCTGTTCTCTACTGCAAAGGTACCAGTCAACCTGACAATGTAGAATTGACATCACAAGATAGTTATAAAACAGTTGTTTTCAAATAAACATGAGTGTTGAATTTGCTTGTCATATTATTCTATTTTGACTATGTTTAGTTTGTGCACTTTTACTTAACTTGTAGGTGCTAATTCAAATATTATTGGTTCAAATATAGTGAAAGTGTTAAGCTCTTGTAAGTAATGCTGATATTTACCAGTACAAGTTACTTCTTTATTCTATAAGTCAAACAATCATCTATTGTACCTGATATATTGTTAGGTTCTATGGTATCTTATCTATTATGAAGCTTTATGGTACCTGATATATTGTAAGGCTCTGTAGTACCTGATGTATCATAAGGTTTTTGGTACTTGATCAATTGTAAGGTTCTATGGTACCTGATCATTTGCAAAGTTCTATAGTAACTGAGCTATTGTCAGGTTCGCCCTTCACTCAGTTAGAGTACAGCAAATGGTGTATCAATAACTAACCATTATATTTAGAAGGTTGAAGTAGAGTAATAAAACTATGATGGTAAAATCTTATTGGTAAAGACAGTGACGGCTGTATTTGTACTTTAATACTTTTTTTGTGCTACGCTAGGTAACTCTATGTTTACACATAGAGTTTGCTAGCGTAGCACAAAAATACAGCTCAAGTTGATAGGCTATTACTTACTGCTGTGACAAAACATCTAATACTAGTAGTTAGTAACACAAGAGATCTGTTATTTTTTTTTCAGGTGGTAAACTGATGAGCCGCTATACACTGTTGCACTATGGAACTGTCACATTTCTCTGTTTTCTTTAGTGCTCGCCGTGGAGGAATGTCAGTTATACCTAAACTTTCATGCCAAGTTCTATACCTGCACCATCTACAGTTATCGCTAGACGATAGGTTGTGACAATTTTGAAGGCAGTTCTGATCAGCAAGAGTGTAAATTCATGAATTGCGAAATAATGATTAGGCTTGAGGTACGTTTCTAAAGTTTTTCCATTTTTCCTGACTAAAGGTGATTTTTATTTTGCGTGTAAACATATAAAAGTGATTAGCATTGATAGAAAGCTATGTATTTTCTCTATTGTAAGGTGCTATGGTACCTGATCAATTGCAAAGTTCTATGGTAAATGAGCTAATGTCAGGTTTGCCCTACATACAGTTAGAGTACAGCAAATGTTGTATCGATAACTAACCATTAGATTTGGAAGGTTGAAGTAGAGTAATAAAACTATGATGGTAAAATCTTATTGGTAAAGACAGTGACGGCGGTATTTATACTTTAATACATTTTTTGTGCTACGCTAGGTAACTCAATATGTTTACACATAGAATTACCTAGCGTAGCACAAAAATACAGTTCAAGTTGATATTATTTACTGCTGTGACAAAACCTCTTTTACTAGTAGTTAGTAACACAAGAGATCTGTTATATTTTTTGAGGTGGTAAACTGATGAGCCGCTATACACTGTTGCACTATGGAACTGTCACATTTCCCTGTTTTCTTTAGTGCTCGCCGTGGAGGAATGTCAGTTATACCGAAACTTTCATGCCAAGTTCTATACCTGCACCATCTACAGTTATCGCCAGACGATAGGTTGTGACAATTTTGAAGGCAGTTCTGATCAGCAAGAGTGTAAATTCATGAATTGCGAAATAATGAATCAGCTTGAGGTACGTTCCTAGAGTTGTTCCATTTTTGCTGACTAAAAGTAATTTTTATTTTGCGTGTAAATTTTAATAAGTGGCTAGCATTGATAGAAAGATATGTATTTTCTCTATTTTAAAGTTTTATGGTACCTGATCAATTGCAAAGTTCTATGGTAAATGAGCTAATGTCAGGTTTGCCCTACATACAGTTAGAGTACAGCAAATGTTGTATCGATAACTAACCATTAGATTTGGAAGGTTGAAGTAGAGTAATAAAACTATGATGGTAAAATCTTATTGGTAAAGACAGTGACGGCGGTATTTATACTTTAATACATTTTTTGTGCTACGCTAGGTAACTCTATGTTTACACATAGAATTAACTAGCGTAGCACAAAAATACAGTTCAAGTTGATATTATTTACTGCTGTGACAAAACCTCTTTTACTAGTAGTTAGTAACACAAGAGATCTGTTATATTTTTTTCAGGTGGTAAACTGATGAGCTGCTATACACTGTTGCACTATGGAACTGTCACATTTCCCAGTTTTCTTTAGTGCTCGCCGTGGAGGAATGTCAGTTATACCTAAACTTTCATGCCAAGTTCTATACCTGCACCATCTACAGTTATCGCCACACGATAGGTTGTGACAATTTTGAAGGCAGTTCTGATCAGCAAGAGTGTAAATTCATGAATTGCGAAATAATGATTAGGCTTGAGGTACGTTTCTAAAGTTTTTCCATTTTTCCTGACTAAAGGTGATTTTTATTTTGCGTGTAAACATATAAAAGTGACTAGCATTGATAGAAAGATATGTATTTTCTCTATTTGAAAGTTTTATGGTACCTGATCAATTGCAAAGTTCTATGGTAAATGAGCTAATGTCAGGTTTGCCCTACATACAGTTAGAGTACAGCAAATGTTGTATCGATAACTAACCATTAGATTTGGAAGGTTGAAGTAGAGTAATAAAACTATGATGGTAAAATCTTATTGGTAAAGACAGTGACGGCGGTATTTATACTTTAATACATTTTTTGTGCTACGCTAGGTAACTCTATGTTTACACATAGAATTACCTAGCGTAGCACAAAAATACAGTTCAAGTTGATATTATTTACTGCTGTGACAAAACCTCTTTTACTAGTAGTTAGTAACACAAGAGATCTGTTATATTTTTTTGAGGTGGTAAACTGATGAGCCGCTATACACTGTTGCACTATGGAACTGTCACATTTCCCTGTTTTCTTTAGTGCTCGCCGAGGAGGAATGTCAGTTATACCTAAACTTTCATGCCAAGTTCTATACCTGCACCATCTACAGTTATCGCCACCCGATAGATTGTGACAATTTTGAAGGCAGTTCTGATCAGCAAGAGTGTAAATTCATGAATTGCGAAATAATGATTCAGCTTGAGGTACGTTCCTAGAGTTGTTCCATTTTTCCTGACTAAAAGTAATTTTTATTTTGCGTGTAAATTTTAATAAGTGGCTAGCATTGATAGAAAGATATGTATTTTCTCTATTTTAAAGTTTTATGGTACCTGACCGATTGTAAAGTTTTATGATATCTGATATATTATCAGGTTCAATGGTATCTGATATATTGTAAAGTTCTATGGTATCTATTCTATTTGGGTGTAGTGGATTGAAGGTTGCAAATTCGAATCCTACGCAATGTAATGTTTTTCTAAACCTGTAATTGTGGTTTCAGACAGACAAAAGGACACGACTCATAAGATAGCATAGAATGCACATGTTGCATATTATTCATTGAGTATGATCACTAAATTATTCACTGAAAAAGAAACTGTTCAATTGCTTCACATCTGGTTAAAGTTGAGAATTCTTTTGAAACTAGTTAACATATGATTGGTTTTTATGACATGGTTATTTTTTCTTTAATTCAGAGTAGCAGAGGACATTTGGAACCTTATGCTTCTGCATGCCTTTGACAGCGAGGACAAGCTGTTATCAACCTTAATGAGGTCACACGCTTACCATACCAGTTACCATACACCCGCTTACTGTCATACCAGTAACACCTACTGGTAAAAGCTCAACTTCCCACAAGATCTGATAAATCCAAAAAGTCAGCTCGCTGTTCTCTACTGCAAAGGTACCAGTCAACCTGACAATGTAGAATTGACATCACAAGATAGTTTTAAAACAGTTGTTTTCAAATAAACATGAGTGTTGAATTTGCTTGTCATATTATTCTATTTTGACTATGTTTAGTTTGTGCACTTTTACTTAACTTGTAGGTGCTAATTCAAATATTATTGGTTCAGATATAGTGAAAGTGTTAAGCTCTTGTAAGTAATGCTGATATTTACCAGTACAAGTTACTTCTTTATTCTATAAGTCAAACAATCATCTATTGTACCTGATATATTGTTAGGTTCTATGGTATCTTATCTATTATGAAGCTTTATGGTACCTGATATATTGTAAGGCTCTGTAGTACCTGATGTATCGTAAGGTTTTTGGTACTTGATCAATTGTAAGGTTCTATGGTACCTGATCATTTGCAAAGTTCTATAGTAACTGAGCTATTGTCAGGTTTGCCCTTCACTCAGTTAGAGTACAGCAAATGGTGTATCGATAACTAACCATTATATTTAGAAGGTTGAAGTAGAGTAATAAAACTATGATGGTAAAATCTTATTGGTAAAGACAGTGACGGCTGTATTTGTACTTTAATACTTTTTTTGTGCTACGCTAGGTAACTCTATGTTTACACATAGAGTTTGCTAGCGTAGCACAAAAATACAGCTCAAGTTGATAGGCTATTACTTACTGCTGTGACAAAACATCTAATACTAGTAGTTAGTAACACAAGAGATCTGTTATATTTTTTTTCAGGTGGTAAACTGATGAGCTGCTATACACTGTTGCACTATGGAACTGTCACATTTCCCTGTTTTCTTTAGTGCTCGCCGTGGAGGAATGTCAGTTATACCTAAACTTTCATGCCAAGTTCTATACCTGCACCATCTACAGTTATCGCCACACGATAGGTTGTGACAATTTTGAAGGCAGTTCTGATCAGCAAGAGTGTAAATTCATGAATTGCGAAATAATGATTAGGCTTGAGGTACGTTTCTAAAGTTTTTCCATTTTTCCTGACTAAAGGTGATTTTTATTTTGCGTGTAAACATATAAAAATGACTAGCATTGATAGAAAGATATGTATTTTCTCTATTTTAAAGTTTTATGGTACCTGATCAATTGCAAAGTTCTATGGTAAATGAGCTAATGTCAGGTTTGCCCTACATACAGTTAGAGTACAGCAAATGTTGTATCGATAACTAACCATTAGATTTGGAAGGTTGAAGTAGAGTAATAAAACTATGATGGTAAAATCTTATTGGTAAAGACAGTGACGGCGGTATTTATACTTTAATACATTTTTGTGCTACGCTAGGTAACTCTATGTTTACACATAGAATTACCTAGCGTAGCACAAAAATACAGTTCAAGTTGATATTATTTACTGCTGTGACAAAACCTCTTTTACTAGTAGTTAGTAACACAAGAGATCTGTTATATTTTTTTGAGGTGGTAAACTGATGAGCCGCTATACACTGTTGCACAATGGAACTGTCACATTTCCCTGTTTTCTTTAGTGCTCGCCGAGGAGGAATGTCAGTTATACCTAAACTTTCATGCCAAGTTCTATACCTGCACCATCTACAGTTATCGCCACCCGATAGATTGTGACAATTTTGCAGGCAGTTCCGATCAGCAAGAGTATAAATTCATGAATTGCGAAATAATGATTCAGCTTGAGGTACGTTCCTAGAGTTGTTCCATTTTTCCTGACTAAAAGTAATTTTTATTTTGCGTGTAAATTTTAATAAGTGGCTAGCATTGATAGAAAGATATGTATTTTCTCTATTTTAAAGTTTTATGGTACCTGACCGATTGTAAAGTTTTATGATATCTGATATATTATCAGGTTCAATGGTATCTGATATATTGTAAGGTTCTATGGTATCTATTCTATTTGGGTGTAGTGGATTGAAGGTTGCAAATTCGAATCCTACGCAATGTAATGTTTTTCTAAACCTGTAATTGTGGTTTCAGACAGACAAAAGGACACGACTCATATGATAGCATAGAATGCACATGTTGCATATTATTCATTGAGTATGCTCACTAAATTATTCACTGAAAAAGAAACTGTTCAATTGCTTCACATCTGGTTAAAGTTGAGAATTCTTTTGAAACTAGTTAACATATGATTGGTTTTTATGACATGGTTATTTTTTCTTTAATTCAGAGTAGCAGAGGACATTTGGAACCTTATGCTTCTGCATGCCTTTGACAGCGAGGACAAGCTGTTATCAACCTTAATGAGGTCACACGCTTACCATACCAGTTACCATACACCCGCTTACTGTCATACCAGTAACACCTACTGGTAAAAAGCTCAACTTCCCACAAGATCTGATATATCCAAAAAGTCAGCTCGCTGTTCTCTACTGCAAAGGTACCAGTCAACCTGACAATGTAGAATTGACATCACAAGATAGTTTTAAAACAGTTTTTTTCAAATAAACATGAGTGTTGAATTTGCTTGTCATATTATTCTATTTTGACTATGTTTAGTTTGTGCACTTTTACTTAACTTGTAGGTGCTAATTCAAATATTATTGGTTCAGATATAGTGAAAGTGTTAAGCTCTTGTATGTAATGCTGATATTTACCAGTACAAGTTACTTCTTTATTTTATAAGTCAAACAATCATCTATTGTACCTTATATATTGTTAGGTTCTATGGTATCTTATCTATTATGAAGCTTTATGGTACCTGATATATTGTAAGGCTCTGTAGTACCTGATGTATCGTAAGGTTTTTGGTACTTGATCAATTGTAAGGCTCTATGGTACCTGATCATTTGCAAAGTTCTATAGTAACTGAGCTATTGTCAGGTTCGCCCTTCACTCAGTTAGAGTACAGCAAATGGTGTATCGATAACTAACCATTATATTTAGAAGGTTGAAGTAGAGTAATAAAACTATGATGGTAAAATCTTATTGGTAAAGACAGTGACGGCTGTATTTGTACTTTAATACTTTTTTTGTGCTACGCTAGGTAACTCTATGTTTACACATAGAGTTTGCTAGCGTAGCACAAAAATACAGCTCAAGTTGATAGGCTATTACTTACTGCTGTGACAAAACATCTAATACTAGTAGTTAGTAACACAAGAGATCTGTTATATTTTTTTCAGGTGGTAAACTGATGAGCTGCTATACACTGTTGCACTATGGAACTGTCACATTTCCCTGTTTTCTTTAGTGCTCGCCGTGGAGGAATGTCAGTTATACCTAAACTTTCATGCCAAGTTCTATACCTGCCCCATCTACAGTTATCGCCACACGATAGGTTGTGACAATTTTGAAGGCAGTTCTGATCAGCAAGAGTGTAAATTCATGAATTGCGAAATAATGATTAGGCTTGAGGTACGTTTCTAAAGTTTTTCCATTTTTCCTGACTAAAGGTGATTTTTATTTTGCGTGTAAACATATAAAAGTGGCTAGCATTGATAGAAAGATATGTATTTTCTCTATTTTAAAGTTTTATGGTACCTGATCAATTGCAAAGTTCTATGGTAAATGAGCTAATGTCAGGTTTGCCCTACATACAGTTAGAGTACAGCAAATGTTGTATCGATAACTAACCATTAGATTTGGAAGGTTGAAGTAGAGTAATAAAACTATGATGGTAAAATCTTATTGGTAAAGACAGTGACGGCGGTATTTATACTTTAATACATTTTTTGTGCTACGCTAGGTAACTCTATGTTTACACATAGAATTACCTAGCGTAGCACAAAAATACAGTTCAAGTTGATATTATTTACTGCTGTGACAAAACCTCTTTTACTAGTAGTTAGTAACACAAGAGATCTGTTATATTTTTTTGAGGTGGTAAACTGATGAGCCGCTATACACTGTTGCACTATGGAACTGTCACATTTCCCTGTTTTCTTTAGTGCTCGCCGAGGAGGAATGTCAGTTATACCTAAACTTTCATGCCAAGTTCTATACCTGCACCATCTACAGTTATCGCCACCCGATAGATTGTGACAATTTTGCAGGCAGTTCCGATCAGCAAGAGTATAAATTCATGAATTGCGAAATAATGATTCAGCTTGAGGTACGTTCCTAGAGTTGTTCCATTTTTCCTGACTAAAAGTAATTTTTATTTTGCGTGTAAATTTTAATAAGTGGCTAGCATTGATAGAAAGATATGTATTTTCTCTATTTTAAAGTTTTATGGTACCTGACCGATTGTAAAGTTTTATGATATCTGATATATTATCAGGTTCAATGGTATCTGATATATTGTAAGGTTCTATGGTATCTATTCTATTTGGGTGTAGTGGATTGAAGGTTGCAAATTCGATTCCTACGCAATGTAATGTTTTTCTAAACCTGTAATTGTGGTGTCAGACAGACAAAAGGACACGACTCATATGATAGCATAGAATGCACATGTTGCATATTATTCATTGAGTATGCTCACTAAATTATTCACTGAAAAAGAAACTGTTCAATTGCTTCACATCTGGTTAAAGTTGAGAATTCTTTTGAAACTAGTTAACATATGATTGGTTTTTATGACATGGTTATTTTTTCTTTAATTCAGAGTAGCAGAGGACATTTGGAAACTTTTGCTTCTGCATGCCTTTGACAGCGAGGACAAGCTGTTATCAACCTTAATGAGGTCACACGCTTACCATACCAGTTACCATACACCCGCTTACTGTCATACCAGTAACACCTACTGGTAAAAAGCTCAACTTCCCACAAGATCTGATAAATCCAAAAAGTCAGCTCGCTGTTCTCTACTGCAAAGGTACCAGTCAACCTGGCAAGGTAGAATTGACATCACCAGATAGTTTTAAAACAGTTGTTTTCAAATAAACATGAGTGTTGAATTTGCTTGTCATATTATTCTATTTTGACTATGTTTAGTTTGTGCACTTTTACTTAACTTGTAAGTGCTAATTCAAATATTATTGGTTCAGATATAGTGAAAGTGTTAAGCTCTTGTAAGTAATGCTGATATTTACCAGTACAAGTTACTTCTTTATTCTATAAGTCAAACAATCATCTATTGTACCTGATATATTGTTAGGTTCTATGGTATCTTATCTATTATGAAGCTTTATGGTACCTGATATATTGTAAGGCTCTGTAGTACCTGATGTATCGTAAGGTTTTTGGTACTTGATCAATTGTAAGGTTCTATGGTACCTGATCATTTGCAAAGTTCTATAGTAACTGAGCTATTGTCAGGTTCGCCCTTCACTCAGTTAGAGTACAGCAAATGGTGTATCGATAACTAACCATTATATTTAGAAGGTTGAAGTAGAGTAATAAAACTATGATGGTAAAATCTTATTGGTAAAGACAGTGACGGCTGTATTTGTACTTTAATACTTTTTTTGTGCTACGCTAGGTAACTCTATGTTTACACATAGAGTTTGCTAGCGTAGCACAAAAATACAGCTCAAGTTGATAGGCTATTACTTACTGCTGTGACAAAACATCTAATACTAGTAGTTAGTAACACAAGAGATCTGTTATATTTTTTTTCAGGTGGTAAACTGATGAGCCGCTATACACTGTTGCACTATGGAACTGTCACATTTCCCTGTTTTCTTTAGTGCTCGCCGTGGAGGAATGTCAGTTATACCTAAACTTTCATGCCAAGTTCTATACCTGCACCATCTACAGTTATCGCCACACGATAGGTTGTGACAATTTTGAAGGCAGTTCTGATCAGCAAGAATGTAAATTCATGAATTGCGAAATAATGATTAGGCTTGAGGTACGTTTCTAAAGTTTTTCCATTTTTCCTGACTAAAGGTGATTTTTATTTTGCGTGTAAACATATAAAAGTGACTAGCATTGATAGAAAGATATGTATTTTCTCTATTGTAAGGTGCTATGGTACCTGATCAATTGCAAAGTTTTATGGTAAATGAGCTAATGTCAGGTTTGCCCTACATACAGTTAGAGTACAGCAAATGTTGTATCGATAACTAACCATTAGATTTGGAAGGTTGAAGTAGAGTAATAAAACTATGATGGTAAAATCTTATTGGTAAAGACAGTGACGGCGGTATTTATACTTTAATACTTTTTTTGTGCTTCGCTAGGTAACTCTATGTTTACACATAGAGTTTGCTAACGTAGCACAAAAATACAGCTCAAGTTTACCACCTGAAAAAAAATATAACAGATCTCTTGTGTTACTAACTACTAGTATTAGATGTTTTGTCACAGCAGTAAGTAATAGCCTATCAACTTGAGCTGTATTTTTGTGCTACGCTAGCAAACTCTATGTGTAAACATAGAGTTACCTAGCGAAGCACAAAAATACAGCTCAAGTTGATAGGCTATTACTTACTGCTGTGACAAAACATCTAATACTAGTAGTTAGTAACACAAGAGATCTGTTATATTTTTTTTCAGGTGGTAAACTGATGAGCTGCTATACACTGTTGCACTATGGAACTGTCACATTTCCCTGTTTTCTTTAGTGCTCGCCGTGGAGGAATGTCAGTTATACCTAAACTTTCATGCCAAGTTCTATACCTGCACCATCTACAGTTATCGCCAGACGATATGTTGTGACAATTTTGAAGGCAGTTCTGATCAGCAAGAGTGTAAACTCATGAATTGCGAAATAATGATTCAGCTTGAGGTACGTTCCTAGAGTTGTTCCATTTTTCCTGACTAAAAGTAATTTTTATTTTGCGTGTAAATTTTAATAAGTGGCTAGCATTGATAGAAAGATATGTATTTTCTCTATTTTAAAGTTTTATGGTACCTGACCGATTGTAAAGTTTTATGATATCTGATATATTATCAGGTTCAATGGTATCTGATATATTGTAAGGTTCTATGGTATCTATTCTATTTAGGTGTAGTGGATTGAAGGTTGCAAATTCGAATCCTACGCAATGTAATGTTTTTCTAAAACTGTAATTGTGGTTTCAGACAGACAAAAGTACACGACTCATATGATAGCATAGAATGCACATGGTTGCATATTATTCATTGAGTATGCTCACTAAATTATTCACTGAAAAAGAAACTGTTCAATTGCTTCACATCTGGTTAAAGTTGAGAATTCTTTTGAAACTAGTTAACATATGATTGGTTTTTATGACATGGTTATTTTTTCTTTAATTCAGAGTAGCAGAGGACATTTGGAACCTTATGCTTCTGCATGCCTTTGACAGCGAGGACAAGCTGTTATCAACCTTAATGAGGTCACACGCTTACCATACCAGTTACCATACACCCGCTTACTGTCATACCAGTAACACCTACTGGTAAAAAGCTCAACTTCCCACAAGATCTGATAAATCCAAAAAGTCAGCTCGCTGTTCTCTACTGCAAAGGTACCAGTCAACCTGACAATGTAGAATTGACATCACCAGATAGTTTTAAAACAGTTTTTTTCAAATAAACATGAGTGTTGAATTTGCTTGTCATATTATTCTATTTTGACTATGTTTAGTTTGTGCACTTTTACTTAACTTGTAAGTGCTAATTCAAATATTATTGGTTCAGATATAGTGAAAGTGTTAAGCTCTTGTAAGTAATGCTGATATTTACCAGTACAAGTTACTTCTTTATTCTATAAGTCAAACAATCATCTATTGTACCTGATATATTGTTAGGTTCTATGGTATCTTATCTATTATGAAGCTTTATGGTACCTGATATATTGTAAGGCTCTGTAGTACCTGATGTATCGTAAGGTTTTTGGTACTTGATCAATTGTAAGGTTCTATGGTACCTGATCATTTGCAAAGTTCTATAGTAACTGAGCTATTGTCAGGTTCGCCCTTCACTCAGTTAGAGTACAGCAAATGGTGTATCGATAACTAACCATTATATTTAGAAGGTTGAAGTAGAGTAATAAAACTATGATGGTAAAATCTTATTGGTAAAGACAGTGACGGCTGTATTTGTACTTTAATACTTTTTTTGTGCTACGCTAGGTAACTCTATGTTTACACATAGAGTTTGCTAGCGTAGCACAAAAATACAGCTCAAGTTGATAGGCTATTACTTACTGCTGTGACAAAACATCTAATACTAGTAGTTAGTAACACAAGAGATCTGTTATATTTTTTTTCAGGTGGTAAACTGATGAGCCGCTATACACTGTTGCACTATGGAACTGTCACATTTCCCTGTTTTCTTTAGTGCTCGCCGTGGAGGAATGTCAGTTATACCTAAACTTTCATGCCAAGTTCTATACCTGCACCATCTACAGTTATCGCCACACGATAGGTTGTGACAATTTTGAAGGCAGTTCTAATCAGCAAGAATGTAAATTCATGAATTGCGAAATAATGATTAGGCTTGAGGTACGTTTCTAAAGTTTTTCCATTTTTCCTGACTAAAGGTGATTTTTATTTTGCGTGTAAACATATAAAAGTGACTAGCATTGATAGAAAGATATGTATTTTCTCTATTGTAAGGTGCTATGGTACCTGATCAATTGCAAAGTTTTATGGTAAATGAGCTAATGTCAGGTTTGCCCTACATACAGTTAGAGTACAGCAAATGTTGTATCGATAACTAACCATTAGATTTGGAAGGTTGAAGTAGAGTAATAAAACTATGATGGTAAAATCTTATTGGTAAAGACAGTGACGGCGGTATTTATACTTTAATACTTTTTTTGTGCTTCGCTAGGTAACTCTATGTTTACACATAGAGTTTGCTAACGTAGCACAAAAATACAGCTCAAGTTTACCACCTGAAAAAAAATATAACAGATCTCTTGTGTTACTAACTACTAGTATTAGATGTTTTGTCACAGCAGTAAGTAATAGCCTATCAACTTGAGCTGTATTTTTGTGCTACGCTAGCAAACTCTATGTGTAAACATAGAGTTACCTAGCGAAGCACAAAAATACAGCTCAAGTTGATAGGCTATTACTTACTGCTGTGACAAAACATCTAATACTAGTAGTTAGTAACACAAGAGATCTGTTATATTTTTTTTCAGGTGGTAAACTGATGAGCTGCTATACACTGTTGCACTATGGAACTGTCACATTTCCCTGTTTTCTTTAGTGCTCGCCGTGGAGGAATGTCAGTTATACCTAAACTTTCATGCCAAGTTCTATACCTGCACCATCTACAGTTATCGCCAGACGATATGTTGTGACAATTTTGAAGGCAGTTCTGATCAGCAAGAGTGTAAACTCATGAATTGCGAAATAATGATTCAGCTTGAGGTACGTTCCTAGAGTTGTTCCATTTTTCCTGACTAAAAGTAATTTTTATTTTGCGTGTAAATTTTAATAAGTGGCTAGCATTGATAGAAAGATATGTATTTTCTCTATTTTAAAGTTTTATGGTACCTGACCGATTGTAAAGTTTTATGATATCTGATATATTATCAGGTTCAATGGTATCTGATATATTGTAAGGTTCTATGGTATCTATTCTATTTAGGTGTAGTGGATTGAAGGTTGCAAATTCGAATCCTACGCAATGTAATGTTTTTCTAAAACTGTAATTGTGGTTTCAGACAGACAAAAGTACACGACTCATATGATAGCATAGAATGCACATGGTTGCATATTATTCATTGAGTATGCTCACTAAATTATTCACTGAAAAAGAAACTGTTCAATTGCTTCACATCTGGTTAAAGTTGAGAATTCTTTTGAAACTAGTTAACATATGATTGGTTTTTATGACATGGTTATTTTTTCTTTAATTCAGAGTAGCAGAGTACATTTGGAACCTTATGCTTCTGCATGCCTTTGACAGCGAGGACAAGCTGTTATCAACCTTAATGAGGTCACACGCTTACCATACCAGTTACCATACACCCGCTTACTGTCATACCAGTAACACCTACTGGTAAAAAGCTCAACTTCCCACAAGATCTGATAAATCCAAAAAGTCAGCTCGCTGTTCTCTACTGCAAAGGTACCAGTCAACCTGACAATGTAGAATTGACATCACAAGATAGTTTTAAAACAGTCGTTTTCAAATAAACATTAGTGTTGAATTTGCTTGTCATATTATTCTATTTTGACTATGTTTAGTTTGTGCACTTTTACTTAACTTGTAGGTGCTAATTCAAATATTATTGGTTCAGATATAGTGAAAGTGTTAAGCTCTTGTAAGTAATGCTGATATTTACCAGTACAAGTTACTTCTTTATTCTATAAGTCAAACAATCATCTATTGTACCTGATATATTGTTAGGTTCTATGGTATCTTATCTATTATGAAGCTTTACGGTACCTGATATATTGTAAGGCTCCGTAGTACCTGATGTATCGTATGGTTTTTGGTACTTGATCAATTGTAAGGCTCTATGGTACCTGATCATTTGCAAAGTCCTATAGTAACTGAGCTATTGTCAGGTTCGCCCTTCACTCAGTTAGAGTACAGCAAATGGTGTATCGATAACTAACCATTAGATTTGGAAGGTTGAAGTAGAGTAATAAAACTATGATGGTAAAATCTTATTGGTAAAGACAGTGACGGCGGTATTTATACTTTAATACATTTTTTGTGCTACGCTAGGTAACTCTATGTTTACACATAGAATTACCTAGCGTAGCACAAAAATACAGTTCAAGTTGATATTATTTACTGCTGTGACAAAACCTCTTTTACTAGTAGTTAGTAACACAAGAGATCTGTTATATTTTTTTGAGGTGGTAAACTGATGAGCCGCTATACACTGTTGCACTATGGAACTGTCACATTTCCCTGTTTTCTTTAGTGCTCGCCGAGGAGGAATGTCAGTTATACCTAAACTTTCATGCCAAGTTCTATACCTGCACCATCTACAGTTATCGCCACCCGATAGATTGTGACAATTTTGCAGGCAGTTCCGATCAGCAAGAGTATAAATTCATGAATTGCGAAATAATGATTCAGCTTGAGGTACGTTCCTAGAGTTGTTCCATTTTTCCTGACTAAAAGTGATTTTTATTTTGCGTGTAAATTTTAATAAGTGGCTAGCATTGATAGAAAGATATGTATTTTCTCTATTTTAAAGTTTTATGATACCTGATCAATTGCAAAGTTCTATGGTAAATGAGCTAATGTCAGGTTTGCCCTACATACAGTTAGAGTACAGCAAATGTTGTATCGATAACTAACCATTAGATTTGGAAGCTTGAAGTAGAGTAATAAAACTATGATGGTAAAATCTTATTGGTAAAGACAGTGACGGCGGTATTTATACTTTAATACATTTTTTGTGCTACGCTAGGTAACTCTATGTTTACACATAGAATTACCTAGCGTAGCACAAAAATACAGTTCAAGTTGATATTATTTACTGCTGTGACAAAACCTCTTTTACTAGTAGTTAGTAACACAAGAGATCTGTTATATTTTTTTCAGGTGGTAAACTGATGAGCCGCTATACACTGTTGCACTATGGAACTGTCACATTTCCCTGTTTTCTTTAGTGCTCGCCGTGGAGGAATGTCAGTTATACCTAAACTTTCATGCCAAGTTCTATACCTGCACCATCTACAGTTACCGCCACACGATAGGTTGTGACAATTTTGAAGGCAGTTCTGATCAGCAAGAGTGTAAATTCATGAATTGCGAAATAATGATTAGGCTTGAGGTACGTTTCTAAAGTTTTTCCATTTTTCCTGACTAAAGGTGATTTTTATTTTGCGTGTAAACATATAAAAGTGACTAGCATTGATAGAAAGATATGTATTTTCTCTATTTGAAAGTTTTATGGTACCTGATCAATTGCAAAGTTCTATGGTAAATGAGCTAATGTCAGGTTTGCCCTACATACAGTTAGAGTACAGCAAATGTTGTATCGATAACTAACCATTAGATTTGGAAGGTTGAAGTAGAGTAATAAAACTATGATGGTAAAATCTTATTGGTAAAGACAGTGACGGCGGTATTTATACTTTAATACATTTTTTGTGCTACGCTAGGTAACTCTATGTTTACACATAGAATTACCCAGCGTAGCACAAAAATACAGTTCAAGTTGATATTATTTACTGCTGTGACAAAACCTCTTTTACTAGTAGTTAGTAACACAAGAGATCTGTTATATTTTTTTGAGGTGGTAAACTGATGAGCCGCTATACACTGTTGCACTATGGAACTGTCACATTTCCCTGTTTTCTTTAGTGCTCGCCGAGGAGGAATGTCAGTTATACCTAAACTTTCATGCCAAGTTCTATACCTGCACCATCTACAGTTATCGCCACCCGATAGATTGTGACAATTTTGAAGGCAGTTCTGATCAGCAAGAGTGTAAATTCATGAATTGCGAAATAATGATTCAGCTTGAGGTACGTTCCTAGAGTTGTTCCATTTTTCCTGACTAAAAGTAATTTTTATTTTGCGTGTAAATTTTAATAAGTGGCTAGCATTGATAGAAAGATATGTATTTTCTCTATTTTAAAGTTTTATGGTACCTGACCGATTGTAAAGTTTTATGATATCTGATATATTATCAGGTTCAATGGTATCTGATATATTGTAAAGTTCTATGGTATCTATTCTATTTGGGTGTAGTGGATTGAAGGTTGCAAATTCGAATCCTACGCAATGTAATGTTTTTCTAAACCTGTAATTGTGGTTTCAGACAGACAAAAGGACACTACACTTATGATAGCATAGAATGCGCATGTTGCATATTATTCATTGAGTATGCTCACTTTATTATTCGCTGAAAAAGAAACTGTTTAATTGCTTCACATCTGGTTGAAGTTGAGAATACTTTTGAAACTAGTTGACATATGATTGGTTTTTATGACATGGTTATTTTTTTTTTAATTCAGAGTAGCAGAGGACATCCGGAACCTTATGCTTCTGCATGCCTTTGACAGCGAGGACAAACTGTTATCAACCTTAATGAGGTCACACGCTTACCATACCAGTTACCATACACCCGCTTACTGTCATACCAGTAACACCTACTGGTAAAAAGCTCAACTTCCCACAAGATCTGATAAATCCAACAAGTCAGCTCGCTGTTCTCTACTGCAAAGGTACCAGCCAACCTGACAATGCAAAATTGACACCACAAGACAGTTTTAAAACAGTTGTTTTCAAATACACAAGACTGTTGAATTTGCTTTCCATATTATTCTATTCTGACTATGTTTAGTTTGTGCACTTTTACTTAACTTGTAGGTGCTAATTCAAATATTATTGATTCAGATATAGTGAAAGTGTTAAGCTCTTGTAAGTAATGCTGATATTTACCAGTACAAGTTACTTCTTTATTCTATAAGTTGAACAATCATCTATTGTACCTGATATATTGTTAGGTTCTATGGTATCTTATCTATTATGAAGCTTTATGGTATCTGATATATTGTAAGGCTCTGTGGTACTATTTTCTCGATTGTAAGGTTCTATGGTACCTGATCAATTGTAAAGTTTTATGATATCTGATATGTTATAAGGTTCAATGGTATCTGATATATTGTAAGGTTCTATGGTAGCTAATCTGTTTCGGTGTAGCGGATTTAAGGTTGCAAATTCGAATCCTACGCAATGTAATGTTTTTCTAAACCTGTAATTGTGGTTTCAGACAGACAAAAGGACACGACTTTTATGATAGCATAGAATGCAGATGTTGCATATTATTCATTGAGTATGCTCACTAAATTATTCACTGAAAAAGAAACTGTTCAATTGCTTCACATCTGGTTAAAGTTGAGAATTCTTTTGAAACTAGTTAACATATGATTGGTTTTTATGACATGGTTATTTTTTCTTTAATTCAGAGTAGCAGAGGACATTTGGAACCTTATGCTTCTGCATGCCTTTGACAGCGAGCACAAGCTGTTATCAACCTTAATGTGGTCACACGCTTGCATACCAGTAACACCTACTGGTAAATCTCAACTTCCCAAAAGATCTGATAAATCCAACAAGTCAGCTCGCTGTTCTCTACTGCAAAGGTACCAGCCAACCTGAAAATGCAGAATGGACATCACAAGATAGTTTTAAAACAGTTTTTTTCAAATAAACGTCTGTGTTGAATTTGCTTGTCATATTATTCTATTTTGACTATGTTTAGTTTGTGCACTTCTACTTAACTTGTAGGTGCTAAATTAAATATTAATGGTTCAGGTATAGTGAAAGTGTTAAGCTGTTGTAAGTAATGCTGATACTTACCAGTACAAGTTACTTCTTTATTCTATAAGTTGAACAATCATCTATTGTACCTGATATATTGTTAGGTTCTACGGTATCTTATCTATTATAAAGCTTTATGGTACCTGATGTATTGTAAAGCTCTGTAGTATCTGAGCTATTGTAAGGTTTTTGGTACTTGATCAATTGCAAAGTTCTATGGTAACTGAGCTATTGTCAGATTCGCCCTTCATACAGTTAGAGTACAGCAAATGGTGTATCGATAACTAACCATTATATTCAGAAGGTTGAAGTAGAGTAATAAAACTATGATGGTAAAATCCTATTGGTAAAGACAGTGACGGCTGTATTTGTTCTATAATACATTTTTTGTGCTACGCTAGGTAACTCTATGTTTACACATAGAGTTTGCTAGCGTAGCACAAAAATACAGCTCAAGTTGATAGGCTATTACTTACTGCTGTGACAAAACATCTATTACTAGTAGTTAGTAACACAAGAGATCTGTTATATTTCTTTCAGGTGGTAAACTGATGACCTGCTATATACTGTTGCACTATGGAAATGTCACATTTCCCGGTTTTCTTTAGTGCTCGCCGAGGAGGAACGTCATTTATACCTAAACTTTCATGCCAAGTTCTATACCTGCACCTTCTACAGTTATCGCCACACGATAGATTGTGACAATTTTGAAGGCAGTTCTGATCAGCAAGAGTGTAAAATCATGAATTGCGAAATCATGATTAGGCTTGAGGTACGTTTCTAAAGTTTTTCCATTTTTCCTAACTAAAGGTAATTTTTGTTTTGCGCGTGAACATATGAAAAGTGACTAGCATTGATAGAAAGCTATGTATTTTTTCTATTGTAAGGTGCTATGGTACCTGATCAATTGCAAAGTTCTATGGTAAATGAGCTAATGTCAGGTTTGCCCTACATACAGTTAGAGTACAGCAAATGTTGTATCGATAACTAACCATTAGATTTAGAAGGTTGAAGTAGAGTAATAAAACTATGATGGTAAAATCTTATTGGTAAAGACAGTGACGGCTGTATTTATACTGTAATACATTTTTTGTGCTACGCTAGGTAACTCTATGTTTGCGCATAGAGTTACCTAGTGTAGCACCAAAATACAGTTCAAGTTGATATTACTTACTGCTGTGAGAAAACACCTATTACTAGTAGTTAGTAACACAAGAGATCTGTTATATTTTTTTCAAGTGGTAAACTGTGGAGCTGCTATACACTGTTGCACTATAGAATTGTCACATTTCCCTGTTTTCTTTAGTGCTCGCCGAGGAGGAATGTCAGTTATACCTAAACTTTCATGCCAAGTTCTATACCTGCACCATTTGCAGTTGTCGCCAACCGATAAATTGTGACAATTTTGCAGGCAGTTCCGATCAGCAAGAGTATAAATTCATGAATTGCGAAATAATGATTCAGCTTGAGGTACGTTCCTAGAGTTCTTCCATTTTTCCTGACTAAAGGTAATTTTAATTTTGTGTGTAAACATTAAAAAATGACTAGCATTGATGGAAAGCTATGAATTTTCTCTATTGTTCTATGTTATTTGATCAGTTGTAAAGTTCTATGATATCTGATATATTATAAGGTTCAATAGTATCTGATCTATTGTAAGGTTCTATGGTATTTGATGGGTCAAAAGACTGTATTTCCGCACAAGAAAGTTACTGCATGAATGTCTAACATTAGTTCATATCATGTGAACAACCTTGTTAGAGTTGCTTGCCCGCGGACAAGCAACTCAAATAACAAGCTTCACAAGATTCCTTTCATGATTTGAACTTGTCTAATATGTATTATCCCTTTGGTTACCAATCAGTCTTATGGAGTTTTGCTACAGTGGCATTCGGACATATCCATAAAAATCAGATTTTAAACAAGGAATTAAATGCCAAGTGGGTACCAGCTTTATTTCTAGCAAAATAAAGAAATATAAATGAAAACATTAACTAATGGTTTCAGTAAAAAAATTTTATACATTTGGCTAACACCAAACCCTGAGATAAAATGCAAGATGAAAAATGAATTCTAGTAGATTAATAGCTTTTTAGATTGCCATTCAAAATACTAATAAATTCTAACTGCAATCACCTTATTCAAAGTTTATTTTTGGAAAGATACATGTACCAGCTGCTTAATAATAAACTCAGAGTTAGTAAGTGCCTCTCGTAGTTGAAGTGAATGGATTATGTTACGGAAGGATAAGAATGTTTGTAAGCTAAGAAAGAATTTGTCTTGATGCTGATAGCTTATAGAAGATTTTAGCTTCGCAAGTGTTGCGTTCCGTTGCTCTGCAACTTGAGTGTTGATAGTTTTTAGATGGTCGTATGCATTTATATTATATCCACCACAGCATCCTGAAATCAGAATTAGTCAAGCATGATCAGCAATACAGATGCGTCTCTCAATGACGCAAATATTGTAATATAGCAAAAAATGTAATATAACAATATTACCAAATACTGTTATACTATTTATGATGACTATATTTATTCGCCGCTTACCAGTATGGTTGTGCCAGTGAAATCTATATACCAGAAACTTTGTCTCTCTGAAAAAGGCCGGATTTCGATTGAGAGCATACCTGGGTAATGCACAAGCATTGTTGTAGATGACAATCTTAGGTGCTAAAAATAAAAGAAATGTTCAAAACATGGCATTGCTTCATTATGAAAAAGTTGAATATCAATATAAAAAGACAACATGCAGGTGTATACTAATGTTAGATGTTTTGAACCATATTCTTGGTATATATTACTGAATTTAAACTGTCGAAAGAGTTAGGGAAAGCAAATTAAAAAGATACTATGGAATCTTCAGTTGAATTATCTGCAAAGAGGTGTTCTGAATATATTTCTCCATTCCAATTATCTACAAGTGCATTGCAGACAATTGCCTGGCTCATTGCATATTTATTAGACCTCGTCTGCTTGCCGTAGGAGCAGCTCCATTACCTGGCTCATTGCATATTTATTTTGTCAATAAAGATTTTGTGTAAAAACAATTAGATATAGAAGTGAAGGCGTTTAAACGTATTTAACAGTTAAAACGGGCTTTAGGTTTCTAAGATAGCGCTATTGGCAGGTGGAGTTGGCAGGTGAAGACAGAGTGTATCCTATTGTTGTTAGCTGTTACTGTTATTGTTATTAATATTAGCTATTATTGTGTATCCAGGATACTAACATAGCATATTTTTGGTACTACCATAGTGCATTCAAGTTACCATCAAACAATGTATAACATACTCTTAAATAATATTTATAGAATGCTACCAGAAAATATATAGATATGTGAATATGTAGAATGTACTGAATGAATCGTGTGTTGCAGATGAGGTACAAGCAGAGCATAGAGGTATGTCATTTTCTCGGACTGTCCGACAGAGTGCTTGACCGATCTGTTCACTGGCTGGTCACTTCTTCAATGGGCGATTGGGACGCCTTAAAGATTGCTCTCATATATGAAGGTTTAGCGCCAGTAGGAGGTATGGCTGTCCCTCTTGACCAGAAGTGTGGGTTTTTATATTCACTCGTGTTTTAATGGTCTTACTTTCTTCTTTTTAGCTGAGGAAGCTGGTCAAGAATGTTATGTAGAACAAGATCTTTTTATATCTATTGATCCTTTATTGTTGTATTTTCATAGATATGAGACAAGATGTACTCCAGCCTCGAGTTATGAAAGAAACCGAGTCGGATGGCTATGCAGGCAAAATTTTCTGCTACCTTCCACTGCCTATGAAAAGTCGTCTTCCTGCGCACATTAACATTAACATCGCGAGCAAGTCTTGTATTGATAAGGCTTATCGTAGCTTCTGCGTCGACGAGTGATGTGCAGATAAATCCATTGATCTTCACATCTATTGTGGCTCTTCTACAATCTTTATTTGAGGCTTTGGTAACACCATTAACCTGTTCGGGTTATCTTCGCGAAGTTTGTATATTGTATGCCTGCGAAAAGTAGTCATTCCATGCCCTCAATCATTCACGCTTTTCGTCAGTTGCTCCTGGTCGTGAGTATTTGGGTACGTAGGGTTTATATGATGGTGGTGCACTGCTTAAGTCTTCTAATGATAATTCGATTTCTAAGTCTTCCGGTGGTGCGGATGGGTCATCATCGAACTATTTTTCAGATTCGTCTTCTCGTTCGGGCATGTCGGTTAGTTCCAGTGCCGTCTCCACATGTAAAGCGTTTACCGTTGCACTCTTCCTTGCTCTGTACACAAAGCATCCTTTTGTGATTCCTCCGATGACTGTTGATAAAACCATTAATGTAAGAATGATGTTGCAAGCGAACGTCCAGAGCTCATAACCTGAGGTTACGTGTCCTCCAAATAAAAAGCTGAATAGTGAAGGGCCAAATAGTTTCTCTCTGCTCTCTACGGTGTTGTAATGTAGGGTGTTATGGCGGTTCGTGACGATTCCCATAGCCTTTAGTACTCTTTTCTGTCTGTCTAAGGTAGATAGGATTTCATTCAGTTCTCCGTATTCGTCTGTGTTTGACCGTCTTAACATATGTGCTCTGCTAAATATTGTTTCTTGTATTTGTAGGGGCTGGCTGCAGAGGTTGATGTACGGAATGCTCAAGTCGGTGGCTTCCTTAATTGGCGAAATCGTCCCGTTCGGAAAGTATTCAGAGATGTTACCTTCCAGCATCATCAATGTGCCTCTTTTGTCTTGCAGTTGACTGTATAGGTGTCTGGGTGTATCACATTGTCTTTTGGATTGAAATATCCAATTTTTTCTGTACCGGCTGTTTTGATCATCATCGGAATAAATTCTGTGCAGTTATTCTTTTCCATTGGCAGTATTTCGTATTGACTGTAGTTAAGTATAGTACAATGGTAAACTTGGAGGAAACCCGGACCTGTTGTAGCAATAACATTTGGGTTTCCCAGTAAATATCTTGCGCTGAGTGTCGCGTGTTCTCCTATTAGCATGGTAACTATCTGTAAAATCTCAGCTAGATTGTAGGAGGCGTAGAAGTAAGCTGACCAAAATAGTTTTTGAGTCATCTTAGTTTGCTGGTAGGCAAGTGACTGTAGCATTGTATTGAAGAAGGCAGCGTTTTGACCCACTGCTGATACTCTTGCCTTTATCGTATCGTTAATTGTGACATTCGTCAATGGTGTGAGAAATTTCACTATAAGGCCTTGGTCCGAAAGCGAAACATTAGAGTTGTTACAGCCTTTATGTGAATTCAGTCTCGGGTTATAAAATGTCAGAGCTAAATCTTGTTTATTGGAGACAAAATGTGCGTCGAAAAATTATTCTTTTTCGTTGAACCATGGCGGGTATTCACATGTTTCGACTATGTCCAGGTCCCACATAAGCATTGATCTGTCGTTTAATTCACAAGAGCCGTTGTTGTAATTGCAGTAAATGACGTCTCCGGTTGTACTTTAAAATTTGTCAGATCCGTGTCTCTTGTATAGGTAAGTTGCCACATAACTGCATTGCTTAGCGCTGAAGGTTTTCTGTTGGCAGCACCATACATACATGGCGTTGGTTGGTTCATTCGTAATATACATTCCATCTCCTCTATGTAAAAATCCAGCTTAGCACTTCTTATGTATTACCATGTCAGTGCATTCTTCTAAGGTTACTATCTGGGTTCTGCTTGAGGTTGTCCTGGTCTTAATGTCTCTGAAAAATTAAATTTGTGTCGTGACATGTGCGGTGAACTTCGTGCACCGGTAGGCGATAGTCTTTTGCTTGATCATATTCTTCTTGTAGGTAGTAACGTTAAATTTCTGGGGTGCCATGTCTGATTGTTTGCTGGTGTCCGTTGAGCGTTCGTATTCTTGTTCTACTCAAAATGTTTGTGGAGAATCATTTTCTCCTGTGCCGCAAATCATGGGGTTGTTTGGTTGTCCTTTTGATGCTGTCGCCCCGGTAATGCGTAAGGCTAAGCATAGAAGGCTAAATTGGAAGTAGCTGGCAAGGTTGAATAGGCCGAGCCGTCCTCCGGTGAATCTTATGCGTTTAGGTCGTCGGTCTACTATTTAGATCTAATGTGGCATTTATGTTTGCAACCACAACTTTGACCTTCACAAAAGACATGTGTAGATAAACCGTTCATAGTGGAATCACTGCAATGAAAACTCGGTGAATATTTATATTTTGCTGAGAAATCATTAGCTGTCAATATATTGAAAAAGGGAGGCAACTCTATTATTGAATGCAACCAGAGTATAGTCTAAGAAGAGACAACTCTATTACTTAGCGCATGCATTTGATTCACTTTCTGTGAACTCAATGTTCATCTGAGGTTGATAGAGAATCGGGTTTTAAGATGAAGCGGTCCTAATGCTTAAACTATAAATGGGACCTCTTATTCAACTCACAGTGAAAATAAATCAAGGGGAGATAATTCTTTTGCTCAATACACCCAGGGCCTTGTGTTCATGTGGAATCACAATTTTTACTATTGAATACAGTATTGACTCTATAAGATTCTGATGCATATTAAGGCTACAAGCTAACTTCAAATAATTTTATTTTACCTTGTTAAAGTTTTTTGAATTATTTAGTTGAAGTGCCTCAGAACCATCTGCTTCGATAGCATTCATTGGACTGCTTTATATATATACTTCACTTTATACATGTTCACTTACACAGTTGTATAAGCATACGACATACTGACTTATATGAAATTTATTAGCTCAACATTCTTGCAAATTTGATCTGTTGGAAAACTAGAGTAAACTATGTTCACATGGTGAATAGATGAGCTCTGGTTGACTTGAAAACTGTTTTGTCGAATGATATTAAGACTTCATTGGTTTTCCTAGCTAGTGGTTTATATATCTGTAGGTTTATTGTCTTTATGGTTTGTATTGTGTTTGAGGTACAATTTCTTATTAAAATCGTTTGGATCATGATATTTCACGATTATAGGCTGCAATGTCAAGTTTTATGGTAATCCGTCATGTTAACAGTATCCGTGAAGTTAGGGGTGGTCATGATTTCTTATTAAAGTATTTCAGGTTAGAATACCTTTTCATAAAACGTTTTCACCTGTCCACCAGAACAGACACACACATAGCTTAAGTTCTATTGACAGTGGTCTTTCATACCGTAAAACAACTCCATATATATGGTCTACTGAAAATGTTTGCCCTGATCACACAGTTTTTATACGTGTCGTAAGCATTCCTGCATGTCAATGATAGGGTGAAAACAATGGAAATCTGCGGTGTGTTTTACAGCTAGTCCCTTTTGTATCAGACTCAAACCACTCCAATCGCAGATGTCCCGTTGTTATACAGAGAACTAACAATAAAAAATTGAAGATGTTAAGCGAACTGAAAATCTTCAAATTGGCTGTATTGAAAAAAAATTTCTTTGTCAAATTTTATGGTAATCTGCTAGTTGAAAACATTTTGTGAAAAAATGGTGCATCACGAATTCTTATTAATCGTTAATTAAGCAATATCAGTTGACTGCTATAATAATTACATAACTAGGACAATTCTAACTTTCGAACATGTATGCATTATACATACGTCTTGCTACTTTTACTTTTTTTATCACCAAATTCAATGCTTTAAAAAATATATTATAATAATCATCACGCAAGTGATATTATTTATTAACAAGCAGTATTGCTATTGTCGGAAAGAAAATTGATGACAAACTTTGCAATTAGGCTATCTTAGCAACTGGATAGTTTCTTTACAGAAGTTGTCCTCCCTTTATTTTAATAAACAACCTATACATACAGGTTTTTACTTTAACGTTATAAAAATATTTTGATATAAAATTCTTATTAATAATCTGGCGGAGTTTTGTAATGGTTAGTTTAACATATATCTATGCAATATCAGAATTTACAATTTTATTGAAAAGGCAACTCCAAATACAAACATGCAGTCAGACATATTTGTATGTCTGACGGCATTCTCTGCTTTGTCACAAGCATCTCATCTACAACTTGTTCCATATGTGCAAACACATTATCAATTGATGGGTCAAAAGACTGTATTTCCGCACTAAAAATTACTGCATGGATGTCCATCTAAAAAGAAGTGATCGGGCAAATAGCAGTTGAAGACATAGGTGAAGACATTCTTCATGCTGTTGAGATCATTGAACATCCTACCTGGCTAATCGGGTGTAGCCCCTGAGACAAACCTGCAGTGTGGTAATGATTATGCTAAATGATGTTTTGAAAAAGTATTAAAATTCCTTTTTATGAATTCCATGTGCAAAGTGAATTATTTTAGCAGAAATTATAATGACTAAGTAGCATTTGCTATTATGAAGTTCGCAAAAATCTTTTTTCAATTTTTTTGTCATTTGCATTCATTTGTGCTTATTTATTTGAGGCTATCAAAGTAGAATTCACATTCACACTTTATTCTGCACTTTATGATATTTGTATGCAATGCACTTGTAGATGATTGGAATGGAGAAATATATTCAGAACACCTCTTTGCAGATAATTCAACTGAATATTCCATAGTATCTTTTTAATTTGCTTTCCCTAACTCTTTCGACAGTTTAAATTCAGTAATATATACCAAGCATATGGTTCAAAACATCTAACATTAGTATACACCTGCATGTTTTCTTTTTATATTGATATTCAACTTTTTCATAATGAAGCCATGCCATGTTTTGAACATTTCTTTTATTTTTAGCACCTAAGATTGTCATCTACAACAATGCTTGTGCATTACCCAGGTGTGCTCTCAATCGAAATCCGGGCTTCTTCAGAGAGACAAAGTTTCTGGTAGATAGATTTTACTGGCACAACCATACTGGTAAGTGGCGTATAAATATAGTCATCATAAATAGTATAACAGTATTTAGTAATATTTTTTTAGTAATATTTAGTAATATTAGTTCAAGTCGTGTGAACAACCTTGCTGGAGTTGCCTGCCCGCGGACAAGCAACTCAAACAACAAGCTTCACAAAATTCCTTTCATGATTTGAACTTGTCTAATATGTATTATCCCCTTGGTTACCAATCAGTTTTATGGAGCTTTCCTACAGTGGCATTCGGACATATCCATAAAAAAATCAGATTTTAAACAAGGAATTAAATGCCAAGTGGGTACCAGCTTTATTTCTAGCGAAATAAAGAAATATGAATAAAAACATTAACTAATGGTTTAAGTAAAAAAATTTTATACATTTGGCTAACACCAAACCCTGAGATGAAATGCAAGATGAAAAATAAAATCTAGTAGAGTAATAGCTTTTTAGATTGCCATTTAAAATACTAATAAATTCTAACTGCAAATCACCTTATTCAAAGTTCATTTTAGGAAAGATACATGTACCAGCTGCTTAATAATAAACTCAGAGTTAGTAAGTGCCTCTCGTAGTTGAAGTGAATGGATTATGTTACGGAAGGATAAGAATGTTTGTAAGCTAAGAAAGAATTTGTTTTGATGCTGATAGCTTATAGAAGATTTTAGCTTCACAAGTGTTGCGTTCCGTTGCTCTTCAACTTGAGTGTTGATAGTTTTTAGATGGTCGTATGCATTTATATTATATCCACCACAGCATCCTGAAATCAGAATTAGTCAAGCATGATCAGCAATACAGATGCGTCTCTCAATGACGCAAATATTGTAATATAGCAAAAAATGTAATATAAAAATATTACTAAATACTGTTATACTATTTATGATGACTATATTTATACGCCACTTACCAGTATGGTTGTGCCAGTAAAATCTATCTACCAGAAACTTTGTCTCTCTGAAGAAGCCCGGATTTCGATTGAGAGCACACCTGGGTAATGCACAAGCATTGTTGTAGATGACAATCTTAGGTGCTAAAAATAAAAGAAATGTTCAAAACATGGCATGGCTTCATTATGAAAAAGTTGAATATCAATATAAAAAGAAAACATGCAGGTGTATACTAATGTTAGATGTTTTGAACCATATGCTTGGTATATATTACTGAATTTAAACTGTCGAAAGAGTTAGGGAAAGCAAATTAAAAAGATACTATGGAATATTCAGTTGAATTATCTGCAAAGAGGTGTTCTGAATATATTTCTCCATTCCAATCATCTACAAGTGCATTGCATACAAATATCATAAAGTGCAGAATAAAGTGTGAATGTGAATTCTACTTTGATAGCCTCAAATAAATAAGCACAAATGAATGCAAATGACAAAAAAATTGAAAAAAGATTTTTGCGAACTTCATAATAGCAAATGCTACTTAGTCATTATAATTTCTGCTAAAATAATTCACTTTGCACATGGAATTCATAAAAAGGAATTTTAATACTTTTTCAAAACATCATTTAGCATAATCATTACCACACTGCAGGTTTGTCTCAGGGGCTACACCCGATTAGCCAGGTAGGATGTTCAATGATCTCAACAGCATGAAGAATGTCTTCACCTATGTCTTCAACTGCTATTTGCCCGATCACTTCTTTTTAGATGGCGCAACTACATGTATGTTCAGGTTGGCAGAGATATCACTGTTTACTTGAAAATACCTTTTTCTGTTTTTACATAATGGTTATTATTTGCTCCTAGTTTTTATTAGACCTCATCCTATTGTTGCAGGAGCAGACAATTGCCTGGCTCATTGCATATTTATTAGACCTCGTCTGCTTGCTGTAGGAGCAGCTCCATTACCTGGCTCATTGCATATTTATTTTGTCAATAAAGATTTTGTGTAAAAACAATTAGATATAGAAGTGAAGGCGTTTAAACGTATTTAACAGTTTAAACGGGCTTTAGGTTTCCAAGATAGCGCTATTGGCAGGTGGAGTTGGCAGGTGAAGACGGAGTGTATCCTATTGTTGTTAGCTGTTACTGTTATTGTTATTAATATTAGCTATTATTGTGTATCCAGGATACTAACATAGCATATTTTTGGTACTACCATAGTGCATTCAAGTTACCATCAAACAATGTATAACATACTCTTAAATAATATTTATAGAATGCTACCAGAAAATATATAGATATGTGAATATGTAGAATGTACTGAATGAATCGTGTTTTGCAGATGAGGTACAAGCAGAGCAGAGAGGTATGTCATTTTCTCGGACTGTTCGAGGGAGTGCTTGACCGATCTGTTCACTGGCTGGTCACTTCCTCAATGGGCGATTGGGACGCCTTAGAGATTGCTCTCAGATATAAAGGCTTAGCGCCAGTAGGAGGTATGGCTGTCCCTCTTGACCAGAAGTGTGGGTTTTTATATTCACTCGTGTTTTAATGGTCTTACTTTCTCCTTTTTAGCTGAGGAAGCTGGTCAAGAATGTTATGTAGAACGAGATCTTTTTATACCTATTGATCCTTTATTGTTGTATTTTCATAGATAGGAGACAAGATGTACTCCAGCCTTGAGTTATGAAAGAAACCGAGTTGGATGGCTATGCAGGCAAAGTTTTCTGCTACCTTCCACTGCCTATGAAAAGTCGTCTTCCTGCGCACATTAACATTAACATCGCGAGCAAGTCTTGTATTGATAAGGCTTATCGTAGCTTCTGCGTCGACGAGTGATGTGCAGATAAATCCATTGATCTTCACATCTATTGTGGCTCTTCTACAATCTTTATTTGAGGCTTTGGTAACACCATTAACCTGTTCGGGTTATCTTCGCGAAGTTTGTATATTGTATGCCTGCGAAAAGTAGTCATTCCATGCCCTCAATCATTCACGTTTTTCGTCAGTTGCTCCTGGTCGTGAGTATTTGGGTACGTAGGGTTTATATGATGGTGGTGCACTGCTTAAGTCTTCTAATGATAATTCGATTTCTAAGTCTTCCGGTGGTGTGGATGGGTCATCATCGAACTATTTTTCAGATTTATCTTCTCGTTCGGGCATGTCGGTTAGTTCCAGTGCCGTCTCCACATGTAAAGCGTTTACCGTTGCACTCTTCCTTGCTCTGTACACAAAGCATCCTTTTGTGATTCCTCCGATGACTGTTGATAAAACCATTAATGTAAGAATGATGTTGCAAGCGAACGTCCAGAGCTCATAACCTGAGGTTACGTGTCCTCCAAATAGAAAGCTGAATAGTGAAGGGCCAAATAGTTTCTCTCTGCTCTCTACGGTGTTGTAATGTAGGGTGTTATGGCGGTTCGTGACGATTCCCATAGCCTTTAGTACTCTTTTCTGTCTGTCTAAGGTAGATAGGATTTCATTCAGTTCTCCGTAATCGTCTGTGTTTGACCATCTTAACATATGTGCTCTGCTAAATATTGTTTCTTGTATTTGTAGGGGCTGGCTGCAGAGGTTGATGTCTGGAATGCTCAAGACGGTGGTTTCCTTAATTGGCGAAATCGTCCCGTTCGGAAAGTATTCAGAGATGTTACCTTCCAGCATCATCAATGTGCCTCTTTTGTCTTGCAATTGACTGTATAGGTATCTGGGTGTATCACATTGTCTTTTGGATTAAAATATCTAATTTTTTTTGTACCGGCTATTTTGATCATCATCGGAATAAATTCTGTGCAATTATTCTCTTCCATTGGCAGTATTTCGTATTGACTGTAGTTAAGTATAGTACAAGGGTAAACTTGGAGGAAACCCGGACCTGCTGTACCAATAACGTTTGGGTTTTCCAGTAAATATCTTGCGCTGAGTGTCGAGTGTTCTCCTATTAACATGGTAACTATCTGTAAAATCTCAGCTAGATTGTAGCAGGCGTAGAAGTAAGCTGACCAAAATAGTTTTTGAGTCATCTTAGTTTGCTGGTAGGCAAGTGACTGTAGCATTGTATTGAAGAAGGCAGCGTTTTGACCCACTGCTGATACTCTTGCCTTTATCGTATCGTTAATTGTGACATTCGTCAATGGTGTGAGAAATTTCACTATAAGGCCTTGGTCCGAAAGCGAAACATTAGAGTTGTTACAGCCTTTACGTGAATTCAGTCTCGAGTTATAAAATGTCAGAGCTAAATCTTGTTTATTGGAGACAAAATGTGCGTCGAAAAATTATTCTTTTTCGTTGAACCATGGCGGGTATTCACATGTTTCGACTATGTCCAGGTCCCACATAAGCATTGATCTGTCGTTTAATTCACAAGAGCCGTTGTTGTAATTGCAGTAAATGACGTCTCCGGTTGTACTTTAAAATTTGTCAGATTCGTGTCTCTTGTATAGGTAAGTTGCCACATAACTGCATTGCTTAGCGCTGAAGGTTTTCTGTTGGCAGCACCATACATACATGGCGTTGGTTGGTTCATTCGTAATATACATTCCATCTCCTCTATGTAAAAATCCAGCTTAGCACTTCTTATGTATTACCATGTCAGTGCATTCTTCTAAGGTTACTTTCTGGGTTCTGCTTGAGGTTGTCCTGGTCTTAATGTCTCTGAAAAATTAAATTTGTGTCATGACATGTGCGGTGAACTTCGTGCACCGGTAGGCGATAGTCTTTTGCTTGATCATATTCTTCTTGTAGGTAGTAACGTTAAATTTCTGGGGTGCCATGTCTGATTGTTTGCTGGTGTCCGTTGAGCATTCGTATTCTTGTTTTACTCGAAATGTTTGTAGAGAATGGTTTTCTCCTGAGCCGCAAATCATGGGGTTGTTTAGTTGTCCTTTTGATGATGTTGCCCCGGTAATGCATAAGACTAAGACTTAGTTTCTAGCATATCTACTAGGGGTTTTTTATATGGCGACCATAACTGACAGGTGCATTCAAAAATTAGCTTCACAACTTTTGCATAAAGTGTGAAGCACAATTTGTCAAAAAAACAGCAGTTGGCTGACTTCCGATTTGGTCTCTTCATTATTAACTCAGCAGCTAGTCTAATATTAAAAATCTTGCAATGTGAATAAACACCTGTTACAAACCAAGATAACAAATATTTTTTGTTAAAGGTTGACTTGCAACAAAATTTACATTACAGTTATTTGGTATCAAAAGGTTTACCATGTCTCACTCTGCTGTGCTGTAGGTGCAAAATATGTGGAAATGTGATTACAAGGTCTTCAAAGTTCAAAAACAAGCAGTTAAACACAGCCAACACAAATGCGTAAATTGTGGCCATAGGTTGGAATCTCTTCCCAAAACGACTCCAGTTAACCTTAGTTGAACACGATGTGCTTCCTTTTACCCTTTGACGCAATCTCATTAGTAAAAATATATTTGCAATTATACTTCACACATTCAATAAAACCATGTCTATTGTCCTTACGCGTCTATTTCATCGTCATTGTAATGCTGTTATTTTGATCACTGATATCTCAAAGCCTACGATAAAAATTAGTTTAATTTTTTAGTTTTAGTTCAAAGGAATGCATATCATCCATTGATAAACATGACAAGCCTGTTGGTCATCCGTGATAGTCGAAACATGCTGCAGAAATCGTTCTCGCTATTTGACCGGAAGTATGTGGATATGATCAGATTACGACTAGATGATTAGACCAAGCTAAAACGAAACTGTAAAGTAGCGAGCATCTATATTTGATAAGGGATTTTCAGTAAAACCCAAAGTGTTTAGGATAAATTAATGCTACAAAAGATTTTCTATGGAGCTTTTTAATGGCCTTTCAATTCAGTGGATAACAGCATGTGCATCAAAAAATCACCCCATTGAAATGAGTACGTCATTGAAATAAAGGTATTCCAAACTACGGCGCTTTTGTGATGGCTGTGATTCACTGTTTGCTTTGTAGCTTTGAAGAGCTTATAATTACAGTTCTACCTTTTTTTGCACCTACCAAACAGCAGAGTAAGACATAGTGAACCTTCTGATACAAAATAACTGTTATATGAATTTTGTCGCAAGTCAATCTTTAAGACTAAAACACATCGGCTCTTATTAAGTAAAGGACAAAACTTAATACTTGATAGAATCTCTGACTGTTCAGTTGCTAAAAATCTAAACTGAATAGCATATAGACAACATGTTTAAGCAAAAATATACATATTGAATTGCTATCGGTATTTCTATAGTAAAAGGCTCTTGGTATTTCTATAGCAAAAAGGTATTGGTATTTCATAGTGAAAAGCCCTTGGTATTTCCAATGCCAAAGGTGGCCTGCAAGTTTCATTCCTCCTCAAAGATATGACAAGGTAAGTTAGTATGAGACAAAATAGAGAACATCAAGATCATAACTAACGTGTTCCAAAAGGAGTTAGTCGTAATAATATAGACATAAAGAACATGTATAACTAAGCATCTACTCCCATCCCTAAAGACACTCATGTCAAGAGCTTCCCTACAATTCGATATACAATTCTATTGATACAGCCATACAGTAATTGAGTTATACTGGCTGTTGCACTAAACCATGAAATCATAATAGCAGTGAATTTTTGGAAAAAGAAAATTACATGGTCATCCAAAGTTAGAGAAAGTAGCTAGCTGCGAAAAGCTTCTGCTATACAAAGAAAAAAACATTTAAGGATCTCTGAGCTTAGCTACCGTAGATAAGCTCAGGGTTAGTCAGGTTAGTAAGGTTTGTTATCAATGATCTCCCATGTTTACATTAGGTTGCTGTGATTTGAAAAAAACCAGCAACTTTTAGATAATAACAGAAAATTATCCTAAACTGCACCAGCGTTCACATTGCTCAAGCAAGCGTCATCTTTGACAAGTCACTATGTTGGCGATACTGTAAATTGCATCAGCATCACAATGCACTGGCAAGTATCATCTTCAATGTGTGAGTAAGTCAGCAATTTTTTGAATTACACCAACTTGGCTTGTTTTTTCCAAGAGTTTACCACCTTGCACCAGCAGAACAGTTGCGTCTCCTTGGTATTTTCAACTTGTCAGGAAAGAAGTGGTATTTTCCCTTTAAAGCCAGCAGTAGGTTTAGAGTTGCGATATCTGTAAACAGAGGGTCAAGGATCAGACAACCTCTTTTAGCTCGCTAACCAAAATCCTCTCGATTTTCTATGGGGATATTTGTATTTAGCACAAAAAACTTGACGGAAAATAGCTAACTTGGTTTGGCGAGCAAAAATTCTTTGAAACTTGGTTGCCCAGTTTAATCTATATGGTAACAGGTTTTGCAAACTAGACATGCTCTGCAAGACATTGATGGAAAGCCAATTGGTCATCATTCTCAAAGAAAACTAGAAATCAAGATTATGTTAAACTAACAACTAGTCTAGGTGCTGTTGAGTCAGCCACTTGTACCAAGTATAAACAGACAGGTATTTGATACAATATAATATGATGACTAAGGGTTTTCTGCAAGTTTTGATTTACTCTGGTTAAAAGAACTAAGGCTCGTAGCAAAAAATGTCATGTTTGAGAATAATTGAATAGCTGGGACGATGGAAAATGACTGATCAACAATTTTTTCTGCTGTAGCGATTGGTTCATTAGAACCCGACGGCGATGCCTTGACCTAAGCCTATTTTATGGTACTGAATATCCTATCTTCTCTGAAGAGCAACAAAAGTTCTATTCAAAGGAAGGCTGAAAATATTTGAGATATAATATGAAACCTCTATTTGAGCCCTATGGCGCTGTATTTTTCCAACCCTTTCACTCTAGTAGATGGACTTTTTTAAGACCATCGCTCATTTTAAAGAGTTTGTAAGCTAGAATTATTTCTCAATTTTAAGGTTCACTACAGTAGGATTGGATATACACAACTTCCTTTGTACAGTTTTGCATGACAACCACCCAGCAATAAAGTATCAAACACATATTTCACATAATGGTTCCTAGCATAATAATAGATGGTTCCAGATTGCAAGACAAGTAACTAGGATAATAGCCTTTTACCACTTAATGAAATAAGTTTGGACAGTGAGCTAGATTGGTTTACCAGAAACAAAGAAATAATAACGTGATTGTACTTGTAACCCTGGAGTTTGGCTGCGTGTGTGTGTTTTATTTCATCAACTAGTAAAAATATAGCATTTAGTGAAATATATATAGTTACAAAAATGATTAAAACAAAAATATAAATAAAAGCGTGATTCGTACATATTAAGATATGATAAGGTCTACATGCCCAGTAGCATGTGCTACATCATGATTCTAAAATAACACACCATTAGTTTAATTGCATGCAGCTACTACAGTACAAAACTATGCTGTTTGTTCTGGTTCTTCTCACTCGAGCTACCCATTTCAAACATGTCCTTCAGTGTGTTTGTCAGACACTAATTTACTGGCTATGCTGAGAATGTACATTACTTACTATTTCTTTCACTCTCCTTTAGGATATACATGTACTTCAAAGAATTAGTCAACACAATAATGCAGATGTGAGTGTTTACAGTCTTTGTAACCAGCCTCTAGAGTTGTCTTCTTTATCTGTCTCTTGGTATGTACAGCAATTTATGCCTCAGCTTAATAAAGATCTTTTTTTCTTAAAATGTCACAATGTTTAACAACATTTGAAGTTGTTTGGCGTATCTAGCATCCTCATGCTATTTATAACTGAACTTTGATATATTTACTGTTGGTGCACGACGATACTGTGGTCACAAAATAAAGATTTGAACCACATTAGCCTTCAAAAAAACAACAATTAAATAGGCTAATCACTTTCATGATAGGCTTGTTTATGTATAACAAAAAGGATGTTTTTGGGCAAGCTATGTATAATTGGGTGCATTAAAAATGGAAACCTCTTACAACATTTGTTTAGGAAGCTCAAACCTGTAATCTGGGAAAAAGCAATGGAGATCAATTTTCGCAAGGTCATTTTTAATTAGTTGAGTTGTTTGTCATCTACAATATATATAATTAAAAAACCATCATTAGCATTTGTCAATTATCTAAGCTACTTCTCGCGTGCAACTGTGCCAAATGATTAAAAATTTGTCAAGGAACTTGTTTCCAATTAAAATTAAGCTATTTTCCCTTAACCATTTTCCCAAAATTTGTAACCACTCACCATGATCTATACTAAATAGAAGAGAGCACTCTTTGAGAAGCCTGGTGTGAGATATCAAAACCCATCCAGATCACGTCACAAAAGTACCTGGAAAAGTAACTGAACCATCACATGTAGCGGTGCACTAAACATGGTAACAATATGTAAGAGAACAACTAAATATCACTTTATAGATCCATATAACCAGAGTAAAACAGAGTACTTGGTGTTATTATAACACCCAGTATAATAACACCCAGAGTACTGGGTGTTATTATATACAACAAAAAGCAATAATGAAAGGAAAAGATTATATGTTTATATCTCTCACCCTGCAATAGGAGAAATGCAATATTGGCCAATATTAGAAGTAAAGTGCACTGATATCAATAGCATGACCAATATTATTATTATAGTAATAGTATAAAACCAATGCACAATTTTGTTTACATTTCAAAACGTCATAGCTAGCAATATCAAGAAGTTGTGATATTTATATATATTTTTAGAAATTCTGTACTACGTAGTCATTGTTCTGTAGTCATCCAAACTTATAATTAAATATTGTAATAACCTCATAAGGATAGTTAGAAAAAAAATCATTGCCATTTCCTTTACTTACATTGCGTTGGACATCAGCTAGAATACTAAAGCATTCAAGACTGTCTAAAATATCAGTTACTTTGAAATTGGCATAAATGAAACTTTCATGAAATGATTTCAGTACTCCTACGTTAATTACAAAAACCTTCGACATTTCGACAATGCTATAGACTAATGAGATGCGCACATTATTTTTCCGTGAAATGCGCACAACTTAATCGTTCTATTCTCTGTTGCTAGGCGTTTCAATTTCCAGTCTTAACTTTTATTAAACCAAACTTGTCAAGCGTTTTGAAAAGAATTTCAGCCAAACTAATTTGTCTATTTGTGTATAATCCGTTCAGATGGGTAAGTTTTAAGATAATTTCGACAATTTACAAAGACTTGGTAATATATTTGAATAGGTTTATATGTGTTTTGTATTGCTATTATACTTTAACAACTCTACAAAATGATTTTAAAAATTGTTGATGAGATTTTGAAACAAGAGTTGCGACGTTAATAATGAATAATTTTCGTAAGTTGTGTGCACATGCATTTATCATTAAAACTCTCAAATCAAACTTCGCTTCCGCTCATTTGGTCGGGGGGGGGGGGGGGGAGATAAGTAATTTGATATATCAGTATGACTCGAGACATTGAGGTCAAGGACCTAATCACTAATCAAGTCTTCTGTTTACCGCTATTAATAGCAGCTGATTTTATAAATAGAGGCTGTTAATTGGTTATTCACCTACTTAATATCTGCCATATATTTCTCCATTCAAGATAATCTCCCCTTGAATTAAATTTACTTCTTTATCTATTAATGTTAGCGTGTTTAGCACATTACCAAAAATTTAAAAACTTTGAATGAAATGTTCGTATGTCATCAAGAAACTACTGTACTGAGTGATCTCTGCTACTTTTGTATTCTGGCATCTCACCTGAACATTCTCCTTCTGTTCTGTCACACAGGTTACAGATGAACTTTTTACATTTCTCACAGGCTTTTATCAGCTGCTCGTTTTTGTTATCTTTACAGAAAGCTTTTTGGTATTTGCCTGCTGTCTGTTCAAATTCTTTCATAGATATGAACTTGTGACCTCCTCGGAAATATCTATCATGCAGCTGAAAAATTGACAAGTACTCGCATCACTCTATGACAGTAATAATAGATGAATGAACCAGCCTATCATTAGAGAGCGCTGATTTAGTGACTCATCAATCAGACACAAGTGGTAGTCAATTACTGTACCAAGGACTATGTATGTTAATTTGACAACTACTGCATGTGACTGCTCTCATTGGTACACTGCCAATTAAGAAGCAATAACAAGTCTTCTGAGAAACAGTATTACAAATTAACTTACATCAGAATTTTTATTACACAAAGTAATAAGTTCTATCAATACTTTCAAGCTATGAAACTAAACAGAAATATTTGCGATGTGCAAAATATGGAATGGAAACAGCTGTGACACTATATATATTTATTAAAGTTGTTCGGTTGTGGAACTTGATATTACGTTCAAAATCCTTACTCTTGGAAGCAGAGCAAACGCTTACACGTTTTAAACACATGACTTTTGACAATAGCTAGTTTTAAAGAAAATTAAGTTTTAAAGAAAATTCTTTAGAGTGAACTTCCAAGATGTGTACACACAAACTGGTCAGTGTTGATCTATACCCACTTCCTACATCTAGCAGCTAGCCAATATGTGAGCTTCCATGATGCTGGTAATTTGTGAGTCTGCGTCATTTTTGAGTGACAAATAGCAAAAAGTCAAGCGAGTTTTAGTAGCTGAAATTTTTTATCAAATGTTTCGTGCTTTCTGAAGAAAGATATTTCACTAGCAAATTCCGCGTAAGAATATGCCAGGCAAGCTTATCCATTTTTATCATTTTCGCAATTGAGTTGTTTCAATTTGGACTCGGGCAGTTTCATGTGCTCCAACTCAAAATATAACTTTCAGACATAATACTTATGCTTTTAAACTGTATACCCCAACACTCCATTCAGGGACAAAGAGGCATTTACATTACTGTCTCTGATAAACAAACCTGATTTACAAAAGCTCATTGACAGAAAGTTTCAGACGAACCAAGAGATTGTTAGAAGTTTAGCAGAGCTGCTCATCAGGAGAACAAGCTACGAGCAGCTTTAAAACGAATAAAAAGTGCTAAAGCAATGAAGAATTCCTTTTTTTAAAGTGTCCGAGTTAATATACGACATGTGAATATTTATTGTAACACTCATCACGGAGTAACTTAAAGTGTGCATCATCTACAAAGTGAAAATCTAGTTAAAGGTTGACTTGCCACAAAATTCACATTACAGTTATTTGATATCAAAAGGTTCACCATGTCTTACTCTGTTGCGTTGTGTGTTGGTTCCTGCGACCAACACGTAGAGGCGACTGGGTCGGCTTACTCTACCGGTCTGCATTCACCCCTCTCAGGGGCTGTGTAGTGGTTTCCCGTGACCAACACGCAGAGACGACTAGGTCGGCTTACTCCACCGGTCAATATTAACCACCCCACACAAGGGATTGCGCCCAGAGAGGTTTTATACTAGGTCGACAAGGTCGACCGGAGGTCGACGAGGTCGACAGTGTTTTTATGAGTCTATCACCACAGCACAGTCCATAGACTAGGTCTTTGGAGATAGCTATATGCCGGGGTGGTTCTGGTATCACACAAGGTAGCAGAAAGAGTATGGTTCCAAATGCACTGCATGTATTGAACGAACATAAAGAGCCGAGGCCCTGTCTTAAGTACATCAAATTATGCAAATGAGATGCTAAGACCAGCCTCCCTTAGGGGCGTGGCTACAAAAGGATAAAAAGGGAACATAACTCCAGTTAGAAACTGTACAAAAGGATAGAAACTTGGTGTTTCACCACACACGCCGCCCCTATAGACAGCAATCGGCTATAATAAAAAAAAACCAAAAAAATAAAATAATAAAAGAAAACACAAACAACTAGAATATACTACAAGATAGGGATAGTCAATGTTTTTAACGGGATTCGTGTCGCAATCTTTCACTTGGTCGACATCTGGTTAGCCAACTCTTCCAGGCGACGGGCCGTTCGTCTGAGGCTAGAGGCCTCTTCTCGAAGGGCGTCCACCGTGGCTCGGGGTCGGACATCTCCCAGTCGACATTGGATGCTCCCGACCGTCGTTAGCGTCTTCCTGGGAGCAGGTATGGGTTTCCCCTTCTTGAGCGGACTACATTTCCGATCTATCCGCTTTTCCTTCGGGGGAAAGGGAAAGGGTGCCTGCGGTCCTCTCCTCACAGGTGGCTTCATCTTAACCGGACCATAAGGCATAGGTTTCTCGAAGGCCGGTGGGTTGATTAATTGGACCCTCCTGATCCATGTGGGATAGCGTTCCACCGTGGTTTTTCCGGTTCTCCACGCCCTTCACCCTCGATTGGTGCTTGGCGATTGTATCTCTCGAGGTAGAATTTCTCCCACATTTGCAGAAGAACCTCGTAAAATGTTGTGCAATGTGGATCCGGCGCTGTCAGGGGGTGGATAATGACTGCTGGCACAACGGACAGTAGACACCGTCTTCCTGACATAACTTCATTATTTTCCTGGTCGTCTCCTCTGAGACCCACTTGGTCGGTAGGCGAGAGCTCGGGGAGGAATCTTCCTTCGTCGAGTCGGAATCCATACCATCCAACGTTTCATTGGGAGCCGAGTGTAGTTCTAATGGAGTCACTAGCTCCGATAGCAAGGGTAGAGGGAGAAGCTTCCTTAATGGTCTCTTTAATCACTTCCATGGCTGGAGGGTGTAAATATGCGTGTGTTTGCGTGTCGAGCTGATAACAAACAGTGAGAGAGCTTTCTTCGGTTTCCAAAATGGCCGTCCTTTGGCCTTGACTCCTTCTGGCCTCTCCTAATTGGACAGTATTGGTGTCATAATCCGCTAGATACGCAGGGGGCTTTCTTATTCGTTGAGGCCGCGTGGTGTTTCCGGTCCCAGTGGTACTAGCCTGGACTCCTTCATTCCCCGTAGCTCTTGCTTCTTTGGTCGCCAATTCGCAGCCAATGTCGAGGCCAGCCCTCGAGTCAGAGTTGTGTTCACTTGGAGAGACCAAAAAAATCTTCGCTGGGGAGCCGAGGTGGTTCCAATCTTCCTGGCGATTGTGGTATTGGTAAATCTATTAATCGACTAGGCAGAAGTGATTCGGAAATAACGGCATCTGGATTACCGTTTTCCCGTGATACTCGTCTCCGGGGATAACCTCTCATGTTGGGACGTCGGGCAGGTTTGACTTCAGCTGGGGCTCGACCTTGTTGCACCGGGCTAGGGCGACAGAGCCTTAATCTTCCTTCGGCCTGAGTGGATCGCTGTCCATATCTTTCTACTTCGTACGTATGATTTTCGTGACTCCTTAGTACGCGATTGGGCCCCACATACTTGGCCGCTAATTTCGGATTTTCCCCTTTTCTTCGCCGCTTGCTTAGCAACCATACGAGGTCACCCTCATTGAACAGCGGAGGCTCTCTCACATCGGTTGATACAATTTCTTTCTGTCTATCTCGGAGGAGAGTATGAGCTTGTATCAACCGGTCGTGAACAGTCTGGACATACTCGTGTGTGCCCGTAAATGACTCCAACCTATTTCCATGCAGCAATTGGTCAGGAAGACGAAGCTCTCGACCCAACATCAAATAATTGGGTGTTTCCTTAGTGGCGGAGTGCGGTAGCCCTCGCAGCGTCTGCATGATCTGTGGCAATGATTGATCCCAGTCCTCTTGTCCTCTGCCCAGTAAAAGTGCTCGTAGGGAGTCACCCAATATTCGATTGTTTCTTTCAACCACACCATTTCCTTCGGGGTGGTACGGAGTGGTCCTAGATTTGTCGACTCCCCACAAGTCACATAGCTCTTGAAACAAAGAGGACTCGAATTGGCTCCCCTGGTCGGTGTAGATAATTTCGGGCAGACCGAAGTAACTGAATACTCTTTCATCCAAGACTTGGGCCACCGTTGGAGCTGTAGCCTCAGGGATAGCTAAGGCATCCGACCACCGAGTGAAATGGTCAGTGAGTAACAACCCCCAGCTATTTCCTCGAGGTGTCTGAGTTAGGGGTCCCACTAAATCGACTGCTAGACGTTGCCATGGCCTCCCAGCGTACAACCGTTGTCGATTCCCGGAGGTCCGGGCCTTTCCCGTCTTAGCCCGCTGGCAAACTTCACAGGAGAGAACTGCCTTCCTGATATCTCCAGTCATGCCCGGCCAGTACCAATCCAGCTGGACGCGCTTCAGGGTCCTTTCCACACCGCAGTGAGTTTGTTCGTGGGCCTTCCACAAGATCTCCTGTCGCAGAGTTTGGGGGCATACCACCACCACCCTTTCTCGCCCATTCTGAATGAGATGAAGGGTCAATACACCTGATTCGTCAATCTAGAGCTGATGGAACATCCGGGCCAACCGCTGCAACTCGGAGCTGCCTACTTGTAATACTGCCTCTTCGACTCTTTTCCGGTTCCTGACGGCCTGGTAAATTATCCCTAGGTCGGTAGCAGGTTTCTGTTGCAATGCTCGTACTTCATCTAGTGAGGTATGCACTACTGTCAACAATTCTGGAACCTTTGGGGCAGCTGGCGGTGAGAGATCTAAACTCGTGGCTCTAGCGTCTGATTGTACTGCAACTTGGTCATTCTCCACGCCGAGTCCTGGCTCACCTGCCACCTTGATGGCCCGTAACCGAGGGTTTTGAGACTTTTTGAGGGGGTTGTCCAACACTCTGGGTGACCCCGCACCGCATGGCAGCCGTACTGGAACTTGGCTGGCTGGTGTGGGAGTCAGGAGGCTGGGCCCTGATGTATGTCTGCTGCTGGGTAGTCGAGGTCATTCGTCTTTGTCCAACTGGTGGGCGCTAGGACTGGGTTCTCCCGTACCTCTTGGTGGTTGTACTGGAACTTGGTCCACTAGTACAGTAGTTTCCCAATTAGTCCCTGGGGGTACTAGCGAGTCACACACTTGTAACCTAGTTGGCCCCCGATCCCGCTTCTCAATGGCAGCACACTGCCGGCACTCGATGCACTGTTGTCGACTCAACCCATCGGCGTTACCGTGCTTAACGCCTTTTCGATGGATGATTCGATACTTGTGCTCGGCTAGGCTTTCCAGCCACCGGGCCACCTGGCTAGAGGGTTCCTTTCTCCGGTGCAGCCAAACCAAGCCTCGACAAGGTCGACAAAGCGGCAAGGTCGACCGGAGGTCGACGAGGTCGACAGTGTTTTTATGAGTCTATCCCCACAGCACAGTCCATAGACTAGGTCCTTGGAGATAGCTATATGCCGGGGTGGTTCTGGTATCACGCAAGGTAGCAGAAAGAGTATGGTTCCAAATGCACTGCATGTATTGAACGAACATAAAGAGCCGAGGCCCTGCCTTAAGTACATCAAATTATGCAAATGAGATGCTAAGACCAGCCTCCCTTAGGGGCGTGACTGCAAAAGGATAAAAAGGGAACATAACTCCAGTTAGAAACTGTACAAGAAGGATAGAAACTTGGTGTTCCACCACAGTTGTAGGGCCCAAAAGTGTAGAAATGTGATTACAAGCTCTAAAAATCTCAAAAACGAAAAGCCAGTGTAAATTGGAATCTTTTTATTTCTCTGACGTAGTCATGATAGTTTGGTTATTGTCTTGTGGCGCGATGTTCTCACGTGAATTGAAAGACTAATAACAAGCTCAATAAAAACTTATCGTAGCACTAGTATATGACAAACACTTCGGGTTTTACCAAAGACCCCGTGTCAACTATAGATGCTCGCTACTTTACAGTTTTGTTTCGGCTTGAACTAATTGTCGAGTCGTAATCTGATCATGTGACCCAATACTTTGAAAATAATTTTTGCAGCACTTTTCAATTATCACAGTTGACCAACAGGCTCGTCATGCTCATCAGACAATGATATGTACGCCTTTGAGCTAAAGTTAAAAAGGTTAACAAATTTTTATGATTCGTTACAAGAGATCAGTGCTAAATCTGACAACATTACAATGAGGATGAAACAGAAGTGTAATAACAATAGACATGGTTTTATTGAATGCGTGAAGTATATTTGTGAAAATATTTTGACATATAAGGTTGCATGACAGTGTAAACAAAAACCATCTACCACAGCTATGTCATATTGAGCCGTTTTGGCAAAAGAATCCAAACTTCAGTGATCTCGTGTGGCTGCAATTAACTGTTCCTTTTTTGGCTTTCGAGAGCTTGTAATCACATTTCCACATATTTTGCACCTCCAGCGCAACAGAGTAAGCCATGGTGAATCTTTTCATATTAAATAACTGTAATGTGAATTTTGTTACAAGTCAACCTTTAATTAAGCAAAAAGAGTTTTGAATTAGTTAGTATCACACATGATTGCACTGTAATGTATCTTTGTGTCTAGTTTCCTCATAAACTGCAAGTATTATCAACAGACTCATTTGATTATCATTATGAAATAAAAAACCTGTTAGTATTCAGTACAAGAGCTATTCTACAGAACTAAACATTCCCAATTTTCAATTACCATAATTATTGCAGGTCTACCATAAACTATTCACTCACTGAGTGTCAGTGTGTGGTACAGCACGTAACTTAAAGTGTGATCTACTGCCATATGTGTAGCAGTTACGAAAATGTTTCTCAAACAGTAACTTTATGATAACAAATAGTTATGACCCATGATAGTGGTTACTGCCTATAATATTCCATTCGCTCGCCTTCTATTTGAACACAGGTAAATGTAATTTTCAAGTTTAGTTACCAAACCTCAACTCTGTCCACACTAACAGGAGTTTGATTCATTGTTTAGTGTAAAATTGAATATATTAACATAATGTGTAATTATAATTGCTTGAAGCTATTAAACAGTATCAGGACATTTTAAATAAATGACAATATACCTCAAGGTCATCATTGCAAACTTTCTCTCCACAGTCTACACAGAAGTTGTATGCTCTATTATTACATGTCGGTCTATCACAGGCCACTGTTGTTGGATGCTCTGACTCATGAAACATCGCAATCAGCAGACTCTGAATGTCAAGCTTCTTGTACACCTTTGCTAAATATATATGCAGTCAAATTTCAAGATGTATCACACCGACTAGTGCCAGCTATAGCATGTAAGTTGGTGTAAATTCGGAATATATATTAACAATAGCATCTCATAATTATAGTTATGAGATATGAAGTTATTATGCGCTGTAATGGACTCTATTGAATCATATTTACTTCTTGAACATAGATAGAAATTGTCAGATTACCAGAGTGAAAGTAGCTTTTCCTATAACAGACCAATAAGGTGAGAGCATGTTTTTACTATTACCTACAGTACTTATTGATGGACATTTGCAAATTAAATCACAGAAAGCCTCAGATACTAGATAAAAGTTTCCATCCTCTTTCATACAGCTTTGCTGTTAGGTATTACCATGGTACATGGTAAAAGGGATGAAGTAAAGCTATGTGGTAATATATTCTATTGAATATTCTATTAGGTTTGCGACCTTGTTGAATATTCTATTGGCTCACTTTCAAACAATACTTCAGTACTATTGCTATTCAAGTGAGTGTAAATATCTAAAAATTACATTGACTACATATTACAAGGTTTTACTTACTGGCAGGTTTCACATCTAACACCTTTATGTATCTTGTACTTTGCCTCTAAACACGGGGTGCAGCTGATACGACCACATGGTAAGACACGAGGTTCTGTCAGCTTTGGTAGCTTTCCCCAACAGTGAGAACACTCTTCTTCTTTGTCAAATGTTGTGGCTGATGCCATTTTGAGAGGGAATAATATTTACTTGTTCTAACTGCTGATTGGCTGTCGTTATGAACTGGGTGCTTGACACTTAACTCTATATTCTTATCAGTAATAGATAAGGAATTGATTAGTATTCCATATTTGGTGATTACAATTCGTAATCAGTGACGATGATGTGTAGATGCCACCTACTTAATTTCTATTTAGTCAAGGTCATCTCCTTTAAGGGTCAGCAACAGGAAGCCGACTAAGTGCAGAGCCAGTAGTGAACTGGGTGGTGAACTTGGTGGTGAGATAATGTTCATTAGAAACGAGGCAGAATAAGCATAAGGTGTGTTCAAACTAAGAAGCAGTAAGTCATATCTAAACATTTAAAAAGTTTGGACATTAAAAATTGACTACTACACAGTTATAACCCAGTAATAGCACAGTAAATAATAACGCAAATTCTTTCAAATTTATTCACAAACACTGACAAAACATTTGAAAAGTTCGCCTATACTCTGGAACATGCAATGCTAGCAACATAACAAGTTTTCTATTGGTCAAGTCATCCTTCGGATAGAAAAAGTTGCAGCGAACCAGAGTCTAAATTCGAGATATTGCCTGAACAATTTAAAGTTGAAGAAAAAGAAATCTGAAAGAGGGGAGGGTTGACCGTATTGTAAAAGCATAGGGCCAACTGAAAGGTAAAAGCGGAAGGTCGACTGTAAAGTAAAAGTGGAGGGTCGACTGTAATGCAAAAGCTCACATAATGCAAATACTGATCAACCCCAGAGCTCTATGTCAGCTATTTGTAGCCTTATCACTATTTTATGGTATCACAGGTGGTATATACCTTATTCTGTGCCATGTATGCATCAAAATACCTTATATTGCTATATCAGCGTCATCAAACTAATAAATCATGCCTAACACTTTCTTACTGAAAGTGAAAATGTTTAAGATTGTTGATTTGAGTAACAGAAGGATTTTATGTTATTAGCTATATATAAACATGGATTCATGATGTACTAATTCTATGGCCTCTTGTTTACATTAGAACTTTTACTTGGCTTAAGAATATTAGAAGAGCTATTTCAACAGAGAAAATTTACTAAGACTCGGTTATGATGTGCATTATAAAAACAATATGGTGACAGCACATTCGTATCTAATGCTAAAACTAGTGTTTCGTTACATCACTAAGGTATTCTTTCCTTTGCAGTATGAAAGAAATGAGTTTAGAAATGATCATGCATCCAAACCTTGACTTGTTAAAGTGATGTGTACAAAAATATCACTACACAGACTTGACCTATGTAAGTATGAGGTCCCTAACAGTATTAGAAGCCAGAGATAGCTGGTTTCAGTCACACTCCATAAGAGGAAAAAACTGCCTCGACCTAATCTTATTCAAGTTCTAAAGTGTTTGGTAAGAGACCAAGACATACATGTAGTTAAACAGAGCTGAATAAAAAATAACTTCAGGATAAACTGACTTCTCTAAGCAGCCACCCAAACTAGCTAGCTAGTACGTCATTTTTTACTACCTAGTATTAAGAAGTAGGGTTTATATTAAACCCCCAGTCACATAACACCCTGTAGATTAGAAGCTATTAACAACTTCACTATGTACAAATCTCGGAAATAGTGTCTGAACTTCCAAAAAGTGATAAGGTGTAGCAAAAATCTGGGCTGGATGAGAATATGCTTCACCATCATATAATCTATGGCCTTGACCCTGTAGAAACTTACTCATGTTTATACTAGTCATTTTGTCACAAATTCTTTATCTCAATCCTCTTACACGAAAATATAGGATTTTAATCAATGGGTTGTGATGCGCTCAGCTATATCTGCACCAGGATAATCCTGACAATGAGTATTGGATAGGCACAGGCATCATGAATAGTTTTGATAATATGCAAGAATGAGCAATGATGACTTTACCATTCGAGATATAGTTTTTGTTGTCGTAATTTTGATGATTACATGATATAGTAATCATCGTTGATCTAAATGACAATCACATGCTCATCCCACTTACAAAGGAGTCTAAATGGTTGTTACAATGATGAGAGTACAAAGTGGTGTATGATAACTGAGTGGAGTTTCTATACCTTAGACATGAGCACTAGTAATAATGTATCATTCCTGCTGTAAACTGAGTCTTGTTTGTAAACTATGATAACTTACCACTTACTGTGTAACAAATATATTTGGTAACTACTAAAGTGTTTGCTTCTAGCAGCTTTGAAGCTAATTCAAAACATACAATCACAGAATAGTCAGAGACTGATGAGTGTCATGCTCAAAAAAATGTTGGAAATGTCACACAAAATAAATTTCAGTAATAAACCATCTAGCATATAATAATGAATCTAAATTAATATCGGTGTTTGTCTGATTGTTGGTCACTGAGTTTTGTGTCAAGTTATAGCGATACAGTTGTAGGAGCGAAAAATCTACATCGCACTGAATTTGAACTCCGATCCTCCAAGATTACAAGCAGAAATTCTCTTTACTAGGCTAAGCTGCTAAATAGCTAAACATAGTAATAATCGTGGTCATATTCATTACTTAACTATTCATTACTTATTCATGACACGTAACGATTACAAACTGGCTGCATGGCTCTTAGAATAGTAAATATTTAGACAAGTTTATGTTACTCAAAATAGTCATCTTGCTTATTTTGACATTGGCTAATTAGTCAACTTAGCCAGTACTGACTACATGACCTGTCACTTTTTATAAGCTGGCACTGTAATATACATGTATGTACTAGCAACACTACTACTGTATCAACACTGCACACTCTGCACTAGGTAATACCACAAACACTGGTTATTATGTATGAATAAAAAGTTGTACTGTGTTTATACGGTACACTGCATGTTCGACTTACACTCCGCTGTTACTCGACATAAGAAAGAATGTACATATATGTACTTCCTGTTGCACGCATAAAGCTAGCATTATGAAGGAAGATTTGACAACTCATCGAATGCATAATGAGTTTTCTATGAAATATTTACAAATATGTGTTACATGAAGACCCAACGCACCAGGTTTCATCTTGCATGCAAGCGCAACAACAGCAACAACAGCAACAACAGCACCTTGCTATGCTACATGCCATCAGATAGCATTATTCCAGCCGTTACTCTAGAATGGAGTCAACTTTTGTAAAGTAACAAAAACAATAGTTTTACATTTTTATGCTACAAGACGTATTCAGGCTACGCGTTAGCAACTAGAATTTATTATATATAAACATAACCGATGGCAAGAAACAAAACAGATTAAATATTTCACTAGATACTAACAGAAAACGACTAGATTTTGTACAGTACATGGCTAAGCCAAGGTTTAGATAGGTAAATGTTTGCTAGATCGTGAAATGATACGCTACAGCGAAAGGTCTACCCATTCAGATTTTGTGAATCAGCTGCTACATCAAAATGCTTGTTCTTGATGTCAAAGTGAAGCTCAGAATGTGCTTCCAAACGTCATAGAAACAGAATTTTGATATCGACTACAAAACTAATTTTTGAGCATAAGAATTGATACCGATCGATATGACAAAACTGTAACCGATGATTTACAGAATAACAAAAAAGGTATCGATTTCAGGTATGCAAGCAAAGTTTCTCGAATCTTTCAAGAGAATGTTCCCAACCAACTGCGAGAGAAAGTCAACCTTACCAATCCTATCTTCAACTGCTTGTTTGTAGTTGCTGTTGACTTACTTCAGCAGTTGGTCAATTCGCTACTCAACCTTTTCAAGAGTATGAAACTGAGCAACTGCGAAAGAAAGTAAACCTTACCGATTCCCTTTTCAACTTCAGCTCTTTATGCCACTGTCTCTGTTGCTCAGTAGTTCTGCAACATGCTGTTGATCTACTTTGGCAGATGGATGAAAATAATCTCAACTCTTTCAAGAGATTGTTCCTAACCAACTGCAAAATAAAGTCAACCTTACCAATACTATCTTCAACTTCTGCTCTTTATGCCGCTGTCTCTGTTGCTCAGTAGTTCTGCGAGGTGCTGTTGACTTACTGCTACAGACAATTAGCCTTTTTTTCACATATTTCAAAACAAAAAGGCCAATGACCTACAGCAGAAAGTAAACCATACCATGCTATTGACTTATTCGGTCTTGACTGATTCTCCTTATCTTCAATCTCTGCTCATCTCGCATGCAACTATTTCTTCTTACCTACAACCCAACCAAAATAAGTTTGCACTCTATATACTTTAATCTTACTGCTATTGAATACTACTATGTATAATACTCTAACTAGCATTTTGCTATACCTCTGAATTAGACACCAAATCTTCCGGCCGCATAGGTTACTCCTTCTTTATGCCGCTGTCTTTGTTGTTTTGTAGTTCTGCGACGTACTTTCGACTTCCTCTGGCTGCCACTGACGATCTTTCTCTTCAATCTGTCCTCATCTTTGGTATCTGCATGCAGTAATGACTTCTCACCTACAAGCAGACCGAATCACTTTTGTACCCTAAATACTTCAGTTCTAACACCATTGAAGACCATCACAGCCATCGTCAAACCCACTGTCACTGCACGCTTACCATACCACTGGGTCTTTGGGCAGCGTCACCAGATTTTCCCATTCAAGCATTCGTTCGCATTCTGAGTACTCACATTCGCACACCGCTCCAACAATCTCTCGTCTGACAATCATTTGTATACAAGATCATACTCAACATCGCAATCGGCAAGTCAGGTTTCGAAGGCAACATGCCGAGATTCTTATACCAGCACTAGCTATCACGAGGGCAATAATCATGCTGCGGGTGCGAGTAATCATACGTGATGTGATACAGCGCGGCAGAAATTGCTTTTTTCATTCCGTCAATGTCGCCTGAATTCTGAGTGATGGCGTTGCGATAATAAGACTGCAAATCTCGCATCAATGTGTCTGCAAGCTTGCCTTTACCGGAAATAGGCGTCAACGTCTTTTTATATGAAACGTTGAGATTTTTCAAGTGAGTCCTCAAACGTTTAGCAACATGATTTATACACTCTTCCTTCTTGACACTGACATCACCGTATACGTTTAGACTACACACCGCATCATACGCTAAACTGTCACCATCACCAAGAAAAGCAGTATATCGTAAAGGCCCTGTTGTAGATCTCTGCCAGATGATCTTTGCTGCGTCTCTCCATAGCACCGCTCGAGCCCCCATGGTTCTTCTCGCAAGCATCTTGGTGTTTCTTCCAGAACTCATTGTAATCACTGTCATCCTTCTTCGGTCCTTTCTCACATACCTGGCAGTAGTTTGACATCACTTCAAAGTCTACAACATATCCAGTAAGAACATCTATAACAACAAATACACCATTGTGTGAACTATTTCCACGCTTCTGCCATGTACCGTCATAACTTACAGCTATATCTACAGTATCTACATCAACATCAGTCCTACGTTCCTCAAGCTTTAGATGCTCTTCCTTTACAATAATCCTAATGATTCTAAAATGCTTCTCTAAAGCTTTAGTGCATGCAGTAGTTAACTTATCTAACTTAGTGTAGTATGCACAAGAAGTAGTAGGCTGAGGTAAATTTAGATCTGAAATAAAGCTACACGCCTGTGCATATCCTACCCCGTTACTCTTACAAGAATAAACATCATTGATATCATAAGCCCTACCAATTACCACACTCGGGGATGTGTGCTGCGACATAATTGTGGCCTCACAATCTTGACAAACTACTTCAAATAAACTAGACATACCGTAGACATTAGCATTCTCAACTAACCCTACATTCGTACTAGAACAGGTGTAACAAACTATATAAGATACTATGCTATTTAGAAATTCTAAACTAACTACCCTATAGCTGCCTGCACAGACACTGCTTGCGGCAGCATCACCAGAAAGAATGTCGGCACTAGCATAAATAGGGTGGCCAGCAGTATATTCCCTGAAGGTCTCCAGCTTGCGCTTGGACGCAGCAACTGGAGTAGCAGCAGAAACTGGAACAGCAGCAGAATCTGTAGCAGCAGCAGAATCTGAAGCAGCAGCAGAATCTGAATCAGCACAAACTGGAGCATAAAATGTTGATGGTGCTGGTGACAGAAGAGATGTGCTCGGCGGTGTTGTGGCGGCATCAATTTTCTAGAAATAAAAAAAATAATGATGCTTAGGAATTATCGGTTACGGATAATTAATTTTTTTGCTGAGCCTTCACATTTATCTTGAGTTCATATTCGGCCATGTAGACAACATAAAAAGCATACTGAAGCACCATAGCTAACTTCACCACTGATAGAAGCGCTAATAGGAAATCTCCAACACGAATGTTTTGTAGCGAATAGCATAACACCAACTAGGTATTATCGATACATAACCAACATTTTATATTTGATACTGTTGAATTCTTTGGTTTAGCCTAATGAAATAGATGGACGCTGAAAAGATATCTAGTAACTAATTAGAACTAGTCATAGCGACAAAAGATTGAATCGAAATAAATAAAAAATAGCAAGACGAGAATACTAACATCATCATCAGTTTTTTTAGATGAAAGACTCTTTTCTTTTTCTTCTTGCCGTATGAACTGGGTGTATATGTCTTCACCATCTTGTAATTCGAAATAGCAACTTGTAATAATGTGTGAGAGTTTTAGAAACGCGTACAATTGGGTCTTCGGTCAGAGACAAAAGAAATGAGCTTATCAATGGCTTCGCAATGTTTACAATCGCTAGCTACATCCGCACCGCGGCATTCCATTGGTCAATTTTAATTATGCGTTGATTTCATTTGATAAGAAAAAAGCAGCTCCGACGCAAATCAAACTAGCAGGTTTCACTTGCTTCAAGGTTATTCTTTTGGCGGGAATAAAAAGGCTCTCACTCTTTATTGGTTGATTGAAAGTGAATATTATCAGTACGATTGAAAAGATCACGTGTTGAGCTTTCGCTTAGTGTATAGATTTCATTTGATAACGGCCGATAAGAAGCCATTTATTATGCCAATAAACAGGTCGTAAGGGTTGCATTTTTTGCGGTTTTCTTGCGGTTTGGTTTATTACAGGGTCGCAATATAAGGCTTATTTGTATAGTTTGCATTAGTTTCTGTCAATAAAATGCATACCTGTTGAAAGAGCACATTCTACTGCTTACAGTACTTCATAAATCTGCAATTTTAGAAAATTTGACAAAAAGTCAAAGATTTTGTACAAAATTGCCATTACATTACATTGGTTGGATAGAAGACTGCCCATAAAGTACATCTAGTGATTCCATCTGCCATAAAGAGATACCAGATTGGTCACTCTCTATGAGAATAACAAGTCCTTAGCTGTAAATGAGTCAGACAGGCTGATTTTCAGTATGTTGGGAGAATACAGAAAGTAGATTAATGTTCTAGGGAAACTAAACGATCAAACAAGGATTTAATATTTGTTTCAAACAAATTTATACCAAATGTTAATTGTATATTAGATCTCTTTTAACAAAGGTAATTCATTATAGAAAACCCATTGATAAAGGAATTCATCGTTAAATAGGTCCATCTCATTCTCACTCGGCAATATGGTGCCGTTATATTTGTTCCTCTTTTACACATTAAATTCCTATTCACTGCTTTGGTAGTATATTAAAGTATCATATTAAATATGAGAACTTGTTTAGTAGTATGAAGTAATGAAACTCAATTAAAAATTGATTATTTTATTCTTCTAGTTCAGAATCTCATATCAATCAGAGTGAATGTGTAAACATTGTCTATGTGAGGAAGTCTATGAAACAAAGCTCCACCTACCTGGTGGTGTGACCTGTTTAGTTGATGAAGGTACTCATTAGTGAAATGTAAATGCAAAAACATGAGAGCAAACCAGCATCCTTTGATTTGAACCACAGCAGCCATCTTTATAGCTACCTGGATAATCAGAATTATTTCAAATAAAAACTAAGAAATAAATTATTTCAACTAAATAATAGGATGATTACGTTAGTCTTTTAGTTCTGAATCACATATCAAACAGAATGCATGTGTAAACAATGTCTATGTAAATAAGTCTATGAAACTAAGCTCCACCTACCTGGTGGTGTGACCTGTTCCATCAATGCAGGTACTTATGAGTGAGATGCCAAGCCAGGAGAGCAACACAGTAGAGTTGGCAGTATCCCTTAGTTTAAACCACGGCAGCCATCTTTCTCGAATATCATCTGTCCACAGCTAAAGGGCAAGTTGAAGAGATAAATTAGTTTCAAAAAATCGGTATTTGTTCTACCTACAAGGGAAGATAAATACTCTGTAGCATTTGAAGAATACGATAGCAAAATACAAGTTGATCAAAAGTAGATCTATGTATGAAAGAACCTGTCTGCCGAGAGGGTGGGTAGCCATGCTACAACATCCCACAAAGATTATGGGTTAAATATTAGTTACCCTAGGACATAGTTACCCTATAATTCGCTAATATTTAGTTTCGTGAGTAGCATACAGAGTAAAGTATTACTGCAACTTAACTTCGCAGCGCTGGAGAGTGCGAAAATATAGTGATGTGAAAATAAAAGCAGTGGAACAAATAATTAGATTCCACAAGTTCAGTTCACTGCAGGCCTGTATTCACTAGTTGCAAGTTGGGGTGGCTAATGTTAGGCGACTGGTTATGAACACCTGGGGGTGTGGAGGGGGCGGTGGAAGCCACCAACAGGTTTTTTTTAAGTAGGGCCTCAGCCGGGCCTCTTGTGTTAGGTTTTAAAAAAAAATTATCGGAAAATATCAACATTTTTCTATCTTTTTGAGATTTGTTTTGTTTTAGGTGATGTAATTGACGAGACGTCTTTAAATTGAAATAGGCAAAACTTGACCGCAGTTGAAACGCTCAGAAAAAAGAGATCTTTTTCTTTTGAGCGTTTTAACAAAGATCAATTTTGCCGATTTTATTTTAAGTTTATACGGAGATTTCCACGCTTTCGATGGAACATGGCCAAACGGATGTTTGGTAAAATTGATATTTTGCAAACCTTTATAAAGATCGCGAACAAGAATATTTTGCCACTGATGAGGATAATAATGATGCCTAAGAACTACTGAAAGGTGATGTTTGTCTGTATGGCTTCGAATAAAGTGATATTCTACAGCGATAAAAACAGTTTCCATAGCCGTTGGGCAAATAACTTTTCGAATAAACGGGATTGAGGTCGAGTTATCTGAAGCAATTTATCATTGTGTGGGAATGGACCAAACAAATCCGTTCGAGTTAACCTTGTGTTTGAGATGAAATGTTACATTTTATTTGAGGGCGAGTTATCCGAGTTTGACTGTACTTAGCCGCAGAAAGTTCCTAAAAAGTTGGAATGGCTCAGCTGGCCAGCCGCCCCAGGGAATACGGGCCTGGTTCATCGATAAGAAAAACATTTCAATTTGGGAACTGTGAATAATTGCGGGTAATTGTGAACTGCAGGTAGAATGGCGTGGGCGAGGTCGAAAATGCAATTTGATCGCTTGCTGCCATTTGTTTTTTGGACTATCAATGAACAAAGCTATTTAATTTCGCGTTTTCGCTCATTCGTTATGATAGTTTAGTTTCGCACATTAAATTTTCGCGGGAGGATGACTCCGCGAAAATACGAAGGTTAGATGTGGTGAATACATAAATGTCCTAGGGTATATAGGTCTGACTACAAGATTAATCCATCCAATCACAGAAGCTGTTGTAAGACTACCATGTGGACATATCTAGAAAAGATTTTGTTTTACAAAAGGTCACTAGTCTGCAGTATGCCAATAAGATGGCAATTTGCCAGATTTAACAAGTTCTTCCATAAGCCTGGTTCCCATATCGATTGCAAGACTCCGGCAGTAACACGCCCAGCAAATCGCTTGCGCCGCTCGCTCGCATCTGTTCACATAAAGCCACATCGTTAATAATATCGTAAACATAATTGCGTTATCAAATAAAATACTCCAATGCCGTTTCTATAATGGTGACCTGTACCCGTACAGTGCATTTCGGGAAAGTTTTGCCTGCGGTCTTTGGCGAAATTTGAGCAGTGCAAAACTATTGCGATGCCGCCGGCAACTACCGGCCGTACCTGGCGCGTAAATTCCCATTTCACCGCTAATAGCTTGCGGTACTGATGGGGTGCTTTGCGACGTATTTGGGAACCAGGCTTTACTGAATTACTTGGGACCACCAAAGTTGTTCACAGTGTCACAGTTGTTCACAACAAGTCAGTTAGTTTTACCATAGTAACTATGGCACGGTTGGATATTCACATCTAGTTGAATGCTAAGGGGAGGGGTTGATGATGATACCCAGCTATGATCATGATACCATGTGACCCGTTATGATTTTGATACCACGTGACCAGCTAAGCCGTGATACCATATGGCCAGGTATGCCCGTTATACCATGTGACCAGCAATGACTACCAGAGCATTCGACTAGCTATAACTATGATAGCTTGTGACCAGCTGTGATCATGATACCGTGTGACTAGGTAGGGGAGTTATACCATGTTACCAGCTATAAAAATTATATCCTGTGAGCAGCTATGAATGTGATACGATGTGACCAGCTGTGACTGTTATACCAAGTGACCCGCTATGACTGCAATGTGCTCGACAGTCAGGACATCAAAGAGTTAGATTGAAAGTGAGTCCATACAGCGAGGAGATCAAATATCCTTTTTAGTCTGTAGTTATTTTAAGAGCAGAGACAGAAGGTCTATGACTATAACTGCTATCAAAGTTGGCTGTCAGAAGATACGACCTGATTAAAAGCTATAATCTACTCAAGTTTTAAAAAAGTGATATACAGTACATACCTCCTAAACAGCTAGCTATAAAGTACACCATGATGGTTATAGAAACCTCACCTCTTCTGATCTACAAAGTAAATACAAATAGAGTGATAGTATGTATGTCCAGTGCTTATAATGATACAAAGGCCTGAACTAGTTACAACTAACTATAGATCTAAATATTGTTATTAATAAAGTTAAACTTACAAGAGATGATGTGAGTCTATGTCAGCGTGGAGCACTTTATTGCTATAAACTATTATAAAAGTATTTTTAAAATAAGAGCAGTGACAATAACCAGAGTAAGATGTACACACATTATATAACATTGAGGCATGACGTCATGCAACCTTTGTTAGCCCTGTGTAAGGACTGCTGAATTTTCATAAGTAGAGTTTAGGTGAATCTTGATATGGCTGGTTTAACCAGCTTCGAAAATGACCACCATATTGACTTTGTTCTTGTTACATTGATATCGCTATCATCAGGAGTTGTGTTTACCTTCTCGTGTTATCTTAACCTAATATAAACAAAACAAGTTGTGAAAGTCACCAAAATGACTCACTCTTTAATTATTACCATTCTGGCCACCAACATCTACATTGTATAGATGGTGTGTAGATAACAGAACAAACAACTACTCTGGTAGTAAAGATTCTCTTTTTAAAGACAAAGGGCTTGTTATTAGTTACATTCTTTGTATCTATTTTAAAGCACGTAAATTACATAATATTTTTATTTTGTATTTTAATACATCGGAGTCTTGGCTTTCGAATGAGCCTATATTCAATACACAAAGAATGATAGAACTATAAAAAAACGGGGTGTCAAAAGTACGTCCTGCAAAAAAAAACACTTGGTTCAGGTACTCAAAATGTGACGCCCTAATTCTCATTTAGCTTTAGGTCGTCAATCCCTTTTGCCGCCATTGAGGCTGCGTTTATCTGTGACAATCGATGCTGTTAAATCCGGAGAGCGCTAATAATAAACTAAGATTCTAGATAATCAACAATGCCCGCGATCGTGCTAACGCCCAACCAATACAAACACATGTTCTGGGTTAATTAATTATGCTTCAATAAATGTACTGTTGTTGATAGAGGTAATGAAATCACATCGATTAAATTATGACCTGCGGTTGCGTGGCCCTTAGAATAAATGTCAACCGCATTTTCGCCGAGATCACGCAATGCTTAAAATTAATTAGTCTCAGTCGTCACCCTCAACATTACATTAAAAATAAAGAGCTAGCGCATAATATCATCGGGAAATTATAGTATGGTGCTTTGAGTCTGAGGTACTTATCATAGAAATAATATGTACGTGGAGAACTAATGACACTGACTGATTTTTCATCTTCATTCGTTCTCTGGAGTTATCCTACCTTGGCCTGCCACTAGCGTCATTATCGCCATTATCGTAGTTGATAAATAAACAATAAGAGCACACAACAACGAATATGAGAATTGCGACATCACAATTTTCGAGACTATGCCAGTAAACTCTTTCGCGGTAGAGCTCTAGGGAAATCCTATAAACACCAACCAATGTCTGTCTCACTATGGCAAACAATAGCTAATTTGAAAGCCAAGACTCTAATGTATTGAAATATACCATAAAAAAATTATGTAATTTATGAGCTTTAATGTTAAAGGTTGACTTGCAACAAAATTCACATTACAGTAATTTGGTATCGGAAAATTAACTATGTCTCACTCTGCTGTGTTGCAGGTGCCAAATATGTGGAAATGTGATTACAAGCTCTAAAAAGCTCAAAAACGAACAAATAATCGCCGCCATCACAAAACCGCTGCAGATTAAAATTTCTTTAAAAAAGATCTTGAGCTTTTAAGATCTTGTAACCACATTTCCCCATATTTTGCACCTACAACACAGCAGAGTAAGACATGGTGAATATTTTGATACCAAATAACTGTAAAATGAATTTTGTTGCAAGTCTATCTTAAACATTCTTTGAAATTCTCTTCATATGGGGGATATCTATTTAGCACGTGTGCATACTAATGTATTTAGGAGGTGTCATTTATGTTACAACCATATCACTGTACAATAATTACAGCCATTATATTCTAATGACTTGGGCGCGCAATGTTACATTTGTCCTTGACCTTGCACACATATTAATAACCACCAATATAGTCAGTTTGTAAACCATGGGGTGAAGGAGATAGCGGTAAAACAAAAATATACAGACGCATAGATATATTTGGTTCATCTTAGGTTTTATGCAGACGTTACCATCAATAAATGTTTGTGATATACCTACTTTCAAATGTTAAAAAATAACTATGAGTGGGAACTGTCAGAAAGCTTTTGGGATCCTACAGTAAGCTGAGGGATCCCAACAGAAGATCTCGCAGTGAGTGGGATTCTCTGTTGGGATTCCACTCACTATAGCTGGTACCCTGCTCTGGTGAATGGGACCAGTTCACTAGAGTCCAAACTGTTAATGAACTATTTCAATGGTTTTCCATAAATACTGATCAATATGTTATGTTTACACGCCAAATAAGAATTAACTGCAGTCAGAAAAAATGGAACAAATCTTGGAACGTACCTCCAGCTGTCTCACTATTTTGCAATTCATAAATTTATACGCTTCCTGATGTGAAAGGCATTCAAATCTGTCACAATCTATAGGTTGAATACGACTGTAGATGGTGAAGGTATAGAACTTGGTCTGGAAGTTGAGGTACTCTTGACAATCCTCTTCAGCTAACACTAAAGGAGACAGGGTAAGGTACAACATGACAGTTCTTTGGTTCAACAAATTACAGAGAAAAACAGCTCATCAGTTGACTACCTGAAGAAAATATAACAAATTTTTGTATTACTAACCACCAGTGATAGAGCTCTGGTCACAGCTTACTGTCTACTAAGCTGTGACCAGAGGAGAGGAGCTTTAATAAAGTGACTAGAACTAACAGAACTACACTCAAGACACACTAACACCCACAATGCACTAGTCTGTTCTTTGAAACTTCTGTTAGGCACAATCAGTCTTCTCTACTTGAGAGAGATTTTCCAATATCTACACTAATATATTTCTAACCTTCTGATCAATAATATTTTCTCAGTGTATTCCAAAGTTTCTCACATAGTACTCGGTTAGAACTAGCTTGAAAACCTTACAATATACTTCAACTTACGAGTGCCCCAACTTACGAGAAACTTGAGATACGAGTCAGCTTTCAAGCAAGTTTTAGCACTACCATACGAGCCATGTTTGATATATGAGCACCTGAATCAGTTGCCCAGTACGTCGAAGGTGTTTTATGAGAACAGCATCGCGCTATATTTTTCATTTGCTCTGGTTACACTTTTGTACTGTGTTTTTGTTGTGCGCAATTTTCAGTGCAGAATCATGTGAATTAAAAGTACTGTGCGTCGACCGAGTTTTTGCCAGTAAAATAAATAATAATGCAAAAAAAACTGAATGATAGCAATTGATATTAAATGGACAAGTATTGAAAAATAGGCGAAATTTGTATGCGTGATTGAGCTAGCTCAGTAAAATGACAGAAATACATCCACAATTATCAAACAGAAAGTTTATGTTCAGGGCATTTAGTTTGCTAAAGGCCAACCATAGTTTCTACACAACACAGCGATCTTCACGACCGCTGATGGAGAGACTGCTCAGGTATTGAATTAAAGACAAACAATTGGCCGGCGACAGCGTAACTGAAACGATGCTATGTGAAAAAGCCGGTGATATCTATCACAACTATAAAAAATAGACATTCGGACAAGCTGGTTAGTGGTCGTGCATTAACCCTTTGTGATGACACATGTGTTTGTCCTAATTGCAACATATTGAAAGGGCGACAAAGGCAAATGTCCTTAGACAGGTTTCGGTTAAACAGCCAGCTGGTCGTGAGAGCGAAACAAAGGAAAATTAGCTAACTAACGTGAAACTAGAACCACCATACCATACCAGAATACCATAGAACCTTACAATAGATCAAACAGCATAGAATGTTACAAAGATCAGCAATCATAGCACCTAAAGCCGGGTTCCCATATACGTCGCAAAGCACCGGCGACACACCGCAGGCTATTAGCGATGAAATGGGAACGTATGCGCCGAGGACCGCCGAGGATCGCCGGTAGTTGCCGGCGGCATCGCAATAGTTTAGCGCTGTTCAAATTTCGCAAACGACCGCAGGCAAAACCTTCCCGAAATGCACTGTACGGGTAAAGGTCATAGAACCTTACAATAGATCGGGTACCATATAATCGTACAATAGATCAGATACCATATAACTTTACAATTTATCATGTACCATTGCGGCTTATAATAAATCAGGTACCATATAATCTTACAATACTGACATTAAATTTGATCTTGATCGAGGATGTAACAATAGAATACATATATCAAAGCAAAAACTTGCATTAGATTATTGTTAGCCTGAGTAACTTACGTTAAAGTAAAGCTAGTTGCATCTCTGGCGCTAGGTTCACGACCTTCAATTAGATTAAAACTAACTTGTGTGCATTGCTCTATGTTAAAGTTAGTTTCAGAAAGCATGAGTTATAGCTTCATTTAAGACCTTGTACTAAATCACAAGATATTTGTACTTACTAATAATACCGGATAGAACGGAGTTGAGATTGACAATCCATCTTTGAAGACAACCCAATGTCCCGGAGTTGATTGAACAGGATCACAGCAATCAATGAACCTCCGATAAAAACATGTGGTTGGCACTATGGATCCAGCTGCAATAGAGGTAACTCTCAAATCTAAGAGACATTCTCTATAGATAACACAAGCTTAACAGCAACATTTTAACTAGTACCCAACTATTCCTCTACAGATTTAGAGTTTATAGAGAGAAATTTCTTATAAGTTGACAGTGAGATAAACATCAACTATTAATCAAATAATATACTGAGTTTATATACTACATGAACATGTCTAATATACCATATTATACAAATGTGGTACTTTATGGTTGAATTATTAAAACATAAAATGATGGCTTGTAATGTTAGAATTACTGAGACAAGCTTGTGAAGAAAGTTTGGTGCTTTGAGTTAACAGCTAGGAGTGAGGCGGAACAATGAATGAAACACCAGTGAGACGCCGACTAACCTTAACGGTATTCAGAGAGTGAGTTGCCAGGCAATCAGCTATTCCTAAATCAAACAAAGTTAATGGGCTAGATATTACTTTGTTGATTCTGACCCGCAATGGCTATGACACCGTGTGATCAGCTTTGACTGTGATATCATGTGACTAGTTATGAACATGATACCATGTGATCAGCTATGATTGTGATACCATATGATCGAAGTGACCAGCAATGATGCAGGAGCATTCGGCCACATAGCATGATGTAAGGTAAAACAGTCATAGCTGGTCACATGGTAGAACTCCTTAGTTGGTCACGTGGTATCATGGTCATATGTGGTCACAAGCTATCATGGTCAAATGATGGCTTGTGACCAGTTATGATTGTGATACTATGTGACCAGCTATGACCATAGTAATATCATGTTTGCACGAGAATGAAATCTGACAAATATAAATTATTTTTATGTAAAAAATACATTAATAAGCATATATCAAGAGTTACATTGTCAGAAAATGAAAAAAAATTTGAGTTTTACGTGACGCTAAAATAGCTTGAATCTACAAAACTTGATAAAAATAAGGCCCGCTGACCTACTTTAGCGACCTCTGACCCTAAATGACAGCCTCCGACAGAAAAGTTTTTAAATGAAAATGATAGATCACATGTGGAAGAAGACAACTAAAAATTCAGATTATTAGAAGATATAGTTTTCGAGATATTTGTTATCAAAAAACCTAACAAATCCGACTCGGAGTTGCCCCTCCTGAATGGCAAAATTTGAGGTGATGCCGGCAGCGCCACTAAATGTTGAGAGGCTAAGAAATTTAGATTCCCACCAAGTTTGACATGCTCTTTAACATAGAATTAGTTTTAACCATATCTGTGACAGGTCAGCACACACATTGGACCAGTCCCCATGGAATGGCCCTTATGCATGGGATAGCATGGGACTAACTAAGACAGTGATGTGATCAACGGCCAGCATATCAAAGAGTTGCACTTAAAGGGAACACTAAAGTTCACCTCAGAGTTCTAATACCCTTTTTAGCTTCTGCATGTTTTAAAATTGGAGGCAGCAGATTATGTTACTATAGGCAACCCTAGTTGTTCGGACTAATATCGGCACCTAAGAAACTGGTTAAAGATCACTAGCCCGCATCACTTGGCTCGTCTGTCATGACAACATCTATTGGTCAGAGCCATCATTCTTCAGACAGGCCTGGCGTATCGAACGAACGACTGGACAACTGAATGTTCAGAGTTGTCAAGATTTATAGACAGGATCTATGGGTATATCTACAAACAAAGTTGACTGTCAAAGATGTAACCTTATCCAATTCTATCAGTATCTACTCAAGTATAGTAATGACATACAGTACATACATCCTATACAGCCAGCTATAAAGTGCATCATTTTGGTTATAGAAAGATGGAGACAACCTGTGATATCAAACACTACCTTCTCCTGTTCTGATCTACAAAGTAAATACAAATAGAGTGATAGCATGTATACCCAGTGCTTATAATGATACAAAGGCCTAAACTAGTTACAACTAACTAAAGATATAAATATTATTATTAATAAAGTTAAACTTACAAGAGATGATGTGGGTCTATGTCAGTTTGGAGCAGTTTATTACTATAAACTATTATAAAAGTATTTTTATAATAAGAGCAGTGACAATAACCAGAGTAAGATGTACACGCATTACATAACATTGAGGCATGGCTTCGTGTCACCTTTGTTAGCCCTGTGTAAGGACTGCTGGCTTTTCATATGTGGAGTTTAGCTGAATCTAGATTTGGCTGGCGAAACCTGATTTTACAATGACTACCATATTGAAACTGTGGTACGTGTTACTACTATGCGCTACCGTGACAACTATGTGTCATTTCATATAAGCATGCACATATTAGCAAAAGTGTACAAACTATGTATCACATACACAATTTTACATACGACATTTGAAGGTTTTGAAATATTTCAGATAAATCTATCACCAAATTGTAACAGAGACTTCACTTAGTTTACTAAAGCTAACAATAGAGTGTTTGTTGTGATATAAAGAGAAACTTGGAGGCATATAAAACTACTTGGTAAGCACACAATAAATTCGTTAAAACAATAGATAGTTTGACACAAGTGTAGATACAGATATGATATATATACAAATACATGGACATGTTGAATATAGATAGCAACTGATCATAAACAGGAAATGAAACTATAGGTAAACAAGTAGAGTTCTCACTGTATGACCTTGCACGTAAAGCTGACAGAATCTACTTCACTTTTTTGTTCTCAAATTAATTTTTTTTCACTAGGACATACTTACATACTTGTTAAAACCTAATATTTCATTAAGGTGCATCCAAAATTCAAAGCTTTTGAACAGCACGGTCTTTAAAGGTTGACTAGCAACAAAATTTCCATTACAGTTATTTGGTATCAAAAGATTCACTATGTCTTACTCTGCTGTGTTATAGATGCAAAATATGTGGAAATGTGATTACAAGCTCTTGAGAGCTCAAAAACAAACGGTTAATTGCGGCCATTACAAAAACGCTGTGGATTAAAATCCCTTTGCAAAACGGCTCAAATGGGACGTAGTTGAACGAGATGGCTCCCGGTTACACTTTCATGCAACCTTATTCGTCAAAAAATTTTCACAAATATACTTCAAGCATTCAATAGAACCATGCATATTGTCATTACGCGTCAATTACATAATCATTGTAATGCTGTCATTTTGAGCATCGATATTTCAAAACCTAACGTAAAAATTTGCTTAATCTTTTAACCTTAGCTCCTAGGAGTGCATATCATCCTCTGATAAACATGACGAGCCTGTTGATTACCTGTGATAGTCGAAAAATGCTGCATAAAATTATTTGCGCTGCTTGGCAGGAAGTATGGGTCACATGATCAGATTACGACTAGACGATTAGACCAATCCGAAACAGAACTGCAAAGTAGCGAGCATCTAGATTTGACACGGGCTTTTCGGTAGAACCCCCGAAGTGTTTGTCATAAACTAGTGTTACAAAACGTTTTATATTGAACTTTTTATTAGCCGTTCAATTAACGTGATAACATCACATGTCAAAACAATAATCAAATTGTTTGAATACGTCAGAGAAATAAACTAATTCCAACTTACAGCGTTTTGTGATGACGGCGATTAACTGTTCGTTTTTGAGCTTATAAGAGCTTGTAATCAGATTTCCCCATATTTTGCACCTACAACACAGCAGAGTAAGACATGGTGAATCTTTTGATACCAAATAACTGTAATGTGAACTTTGTTGCGAGTCAACCTTTAAAGTTTATTTAAAGGTGTAAACCTTTTAATGTATTCCGATATACTGTACAGTTAATCAGCATAAATTGGTTTTACCAACCACAAAAATGTCCGAAATGTTTTGCAGGAATTGCTTGGACATTTTCAAAGCCAGTTTAGCTTCTACCGCAAGCACGTTCATCTCAGACGAGCAATTAATATTATTACAGCGTGCAACATTATTATTACTAAAAAAGTAAAATAATAACTCTCAGTAGAATGATTGTACAACTTATATTAATCTGTGAATGATTTGGTCAATCGATACAAATATATACAATTATGCCTATTCATAAGGCTAATGGTCTGAGATGATTATATTTCTTTTAATGTATGTTCATTCATTTTTGGAAATTAAAATATATTTACTGACTATCTCAATAAAAACAATTTAATATGGTAACCTGCCAGGCTGTTCTAGAAGGAATTGAACTTACCACAATAATGTGGTACAGATCATTCAATACCAGAGGACGTGTGAAGCCACAAAAGTAAGTTGTTCTATGAGCAAATACTCTGTACTATAATTTATCAAGGTAAGTATATTAATACTATAAACTAGGACTAAAGAACTGAAGCTTTGTAGACAGTTGTAGATAGGTACTGACACTTAGTGTTCAGTACTAGCTTATGATTGGCTTAGCAAAATGACTAAAATCTCGTTCTTTAGACTTATTTTGCCTTAACTTGTCCAAGTTTTGGACAAACACAAATCTGGTATTCACATGTTACAGATGAGGTTGGACCAACTATTTTGTTGGAAATACATATCATAATCATTATGAATAATATTGATTGTGTATAAAGCAATAGAAGACAATTTTAACAACCAAACTCAACCTTGGTTGGGAATATATATAAATTAATAAGCAACTAACTTACATCTATTATTAACAGTAATTCTCAAGACAGTTTGTGAATTTTCAGTAGAAGTAAATCATAGGGTTTAAAAACATACTTGGCAAATTATTAAAATTTGTCGTTTAATTATTCGATTAATAATCCATAATTAATTAAACATATGACTATATGAGTACCTAATGTGAAAATAATTGAATGCTAAAAAAAGTGCATTTCCTCTAGTATCAGTTCTGTCACAAAAAATCCCAAAGAGATACTATTTGTACATCACCTGGCTTTTTTAAAATGTTTTTTTATCATACTTTTTTTAAATAACTACACACTGACATATAGACAAAGATTTTAATGGATATTATTTTACAAATTTGATTCGATGTGGGAAAGGAAATTGTTATCTTATCTCAAACATTCATTACCTTTATTGACACTAAAGTTATAATTATCTGATTTTAGCTTGATATTCTTTATTCTGTTTGATACTTATAGAAAACGTCTGTGCAAATAGGAAAGACAGGCATTGCCATATAACTCATTGGCTTATGGTGGTAAAAGGTTTAGAAGATGTGTTCTTTAAACTGAAACCAGATGTTTCATGTGATAATGGACTCAGCTTTGCTGTAACAATGAACTAGCCAGATGGAGAGCATCAAAAATACAGCTAACTCGTTGTTTTATTGCTTTAAACTTCCTTTTCGATTGGTTAATTCTACACAGCAAAAGTGCTTCGTGATTATGAAACGACCTTCAACAAAACCTTGAATGTTAAATGACAGCATTTTAAAATGATTTTAATTTCTCCAATTATAATAATGATATATCCTTGTTCACCAAAGATTTTGAACTTGAAAAATCAAAACAGTTTGGAAAACACAAAATAATTATGATGGAAGCTCTATGCTGTGACACAAGGTCACTTGTTTGGTAAAACACAGACATATTATATGTGATGTCAATACCGAGGATGAGCAATGTATGATTGCAATATATTTTTACACATTTTCTATCATCCAGATGTCAAACTGAAGGCTTTGATTGCCAAAAATGGCAGATAATCATAATGTGAGGTGGAAACATATTCCACAAAGTTCGAAAAAGGTTGCTTCGTATTTATACGCCCAGCATTAACTTTTAAGTGGAGGTTATAGAATTCTACTAACCAGCTTGTGAGCTAGCAAAATGTTCTTTTACACAAACGGGTCCATTAGAAAACTCGAATTCATCAAAGTCGTAGGGTTCGTAGAATTAGCTATTCTCAAATTGTTTGTTCAAAACACAAGTTTTAAACAATAAGCTTAGAAGATGTGTCAGTTTTAATGCTTGAGAATTGCTTCCATCTTATAAACACTTGCTTTGCCTTCATGCTCAAAGATAGTCAAGTTTAAAAATGAACGTTTTAATATGATTATATAATATTGCAACTATTTCTAGTCAAAATTTCCCAAAGCTCTGTCTATTTTTACAATTTAAAAAGTTGATAAAAACCAGTACATGTTTAAAGTTGCACAACAATATTACTCAACCACTAATCTGTAATGTTATCTCTGATTATTAATACAGTAACAGTTTGTGTCATCACTGTACTTTTAAACAGGCCATGATAAGTGAGTGTTGTGTCTTGTTACCATATTAGCTGTTGTGAGTGTGTTTTATCAGAGCAGCTAATCCGCACTTGAATATGATAGATTATTCATTGTATAAAATAAACGTGTACATGGTCATATTTTTATAGCAGCCTCCTTAATGGGCTTAAAATAGGCAATAAACCTATAGAGTTGCATTTCACCAGATATTATCTACTAAGAAGTTCTTGTTTTACCACCACACTTCAATTTTACACAACATCTGAATTCTCAGTAGTGATTAGCCCATTTCTCACAGCACAAACTACTGCTTCCAATTAAAAGGCGCCCAAACTTTTTCATAGCTTAGAAATGCTGGTTCTTTTGTAATTAGTATTAAATGCTTGTCTTTATTACTATTACTACTATTTTCTTCTGGCAGTTAATGTTTTCATGTTAAAATATAGAAGGTTGTGATCAGACACTCAAATATTAAGTTTGTAGTTTCAGTGTTTTCATGTACTAGGTCATACTTTAAAATTATTAACAAAGACAAATCCTTACAACTAAACAGTCTGCACCCTAAAATATTTTACATGTTATTATCAAATTGTATACTTCTTTATACCCCTAATTGTCTGTTTGTTTGTTTCACCTGACATCCAATAGCAACCCAGAGCGGATGTTTAAACAGTGACAGCAATTATTTCACCAACATCTATGGGAAATGGTTAAACAATGATTATAGTTTAACCTGAATCTTCCCGTTATAAAGGCACAAACAAGCATACTTTTATCTATGACAGGAAATCATAGCATAAACTAATAATAAAATATGATTCTGTAAAAAATTCAGAACAAATTCTTAACAATTAACTTGTTACATACACTTAAATCATTTCAATTTGTCTCAAGGCAGAATTCGTATTAGTGCAATCAAGCTAAGAAGTTTCATCTTTCTGAAAAGCTCTTATCACAGCTTTTCTTATCAACTTAAACCATAACTGCCACGAACAACTTTTATCGTATTTACTCGGTAAATCAGACATGCTGATTCCGATTTTGTAATCAAAATAAAGATTAGGCCACTAACTTTCAGAGTAATAAAGGATTTTTTATAGCGTTTTAATATCGGTCTCGAAAACAGCACGATCGGCATAACAAGCTCCGCCCGTAAATACTTGATGTAACCTAGCTTTTTAGGAACAGAAGTTACGTAAAGATGTTTAGACCGATTTAGAATAATAGAGATGGGTGTTTTAAAATCTATTAATATCTAAATCCAGCTTTAAAAATAATATCAGTTTTTTCTGAAAGATAGATAAGCTATTCAGCATTGCGTATTTAAAAAGCGCGATAACAACGCTAGCTCGTGATAAAACCGCGCTTTTTGAGCTCCTTTTTCTCGGCGTCCAGCCCATTTAAACGTCATGTAACAAGCTGCGAGCAATTTTAAATAGTTTATATCCCTTTCATAAAAAAACTGAAATTATTTTACAGGCTGGATTTAGACAATAATGGGTTTTAAGACACCCATCTCTATTATTTTAAATCGGACTAAACTTTCCTAACTTCCGTTTCTGAAAAAGCTAGGTTTCGTCACATATTTATGGGCGGAGCTTGTAATGCCGATTGTGTTGTTTTCGAAACGGATATTGAAACGCTTTAAAAAAGCCTAAATGACTTTGAAGGTTAGTGGACTAATCTTTATTTTGAGTACAAAATCGAAATCAGCGTGTCTGATTTACCTAGTAAATACAATAAAAGTTGTTCGTGACAGTTATGGTTTAATAGATGATACAGTTTTATCAGCTTATGTATTTACATTAACTGATATCACAATCTACGGTATCTTTTACAGGAACTAAAATTTCCGTTACAAACATTTGCGCACATAATTTTATTCTGTAAGCAAACTGAGCAAAGCAATGAATTTAAACAAACTACAAGACTTAAAACTATCCCAATGACTAGAAATGTTTCAATTAATAATACAAAAATCAGCTTGCATAAAAAATCAAATGACAGAAAACAAGACTTTCTATAAAAAAACAATGGCAACCCAAAATGCTGGTAGAGATAAAAGAGAAAATGAAAAACCTGTGAACAATGAAGCAAAGAGTAGCGAAATTGACAACTACAAAGAAAGGTACTTTTTAAGTCACCTAAAAGACCACACTGTGGTAACAATGATAGACCTCTGCACAGCGGGGTTCGAATATACACCATGTAAATGTTTGCATTTGCTTGTGTAACTATTTGGGTACTTACTAATGTACACCCATTTCAGTATTATGTTTGATATTATCCAGATGTATTTGATTGCTATCTACCTTTTCATCCTTACTGTAAAATATGAAGAATGCGGAGCCATACTGAGCAACCGGTGGTGTTGCTTGCAGCGATTGAGGTTGTGCATGAAAGCTCTTACTTATCCCTTGTAAGACAACTCGGACGCCGAACAAACTCACCAGTGGCTGGTCGACACCGACTTTCTCAACACTTTTTATACAAACTAACCATCTGATCTCTTGAAATCTTCTGGTTTTTCGAAATGATATAATGCATAAAAAGCTATTGAAAATTCACTATTTACTATTTTTGATTATAGCCGTGTGATCAAATTTTAAACGAACAAAATGATCATTGAAATTACTATTGAACTTATTGTTTGTTAGTCGTTAGTATGACTAAATTTTCAAGTAAAAGATCAATGAGAATAACGAAAGCAAATTTAATTTTCCTTATCTGTAGAAAAAGTCAGATCAATATTGTAAATCAAGTCTTTTAGGTTAATTCGTGTAGCCCTTGTCGCCAGTAAGGCTTACCAAACAACTGAAAAAATAGCACACCTGAAGCAAATGTCATCTGTGACATACAAACAATCCCTCGCATTACACAGCCTCCCGTTATTACGATGGCAGACTGGATTCAAACAGCTTCGTTACTAAGCTCCGCCTACTTAATTAGTTAATGACATAGAGCGTGTATGTGATTGCACTTGCGAGCTTATGTGTCAAAAAATAGTTAGCGTAACGTAAATGTCAAGGAACTCTGCCGTCATAACGTGTCCATTGTTGTACGTTTATACAAAAACAAATCGCTCATAATAACCGTGGCCAGGCTATTAGCAAACCATTCACAGCTAGTATTATGAACGGTTTCCACTGTGCAATAAACTTTTCCATAGTGTGAGTAAAACAAAGGTCAAGTAGCCCTACAACTTTGTATTAAGTCATTATATCTTGTTTTGTTTATCGCGTGTCAATGGCGTACGTGTCATTTAAACCTCGCCTTGTTACATATGAGCAATCTTTATTGTGGTAATCAATAGTCATATTTTACAATATGTTTTCCACAAGGTACCACGGCAAGTAAACTAACTAAAAAGCGGTGTACAACAAAAAAAATAAAAAGGACTGCAAAGAAACTATAGTCTAACTAAAAAACTAGTGAATAGTCTAACTAATATAATAATATTAGAACTGAATGCATAAAATATGTAGAACACAAGCTTGAAGATTGATATGAGTATTGTTTAAACAAAAAGTGGACAAATAATAGCTCAGTGAAAATAGTATACAAATAAATGACAAGTTTTCTAGTCATGAAAACAAAGTGTAATATGAAATGGTTAAAATAGGTAAGGCTATATGGTGAATGGTATTATTGGTCAGAGGAAAGTAGATGTAGTTTGAGTTTTTTTTTAAAAGATTGCAGAGGAAGAGTTCTTAAATGAGTGCAGAGATTATTAAATGAATTTAGCAGGTTGCTGTTGAGTTTGTTGTGGCTTATGGCACTAGGTAATTTGAATCTGTTTCTGGTTTTGTGACTATGGTTTACGGTTTGAAAGCTATAGCTGAGATATTTAGGGCAGTTATCGTGGAGTATTTAATGAGCAGCGAGGCAGGTGAAGTAATGTGATAGCTTAGGTAAGGGAAGAACACCGGTAGTGCTTGTTATTAAGTTGGTAGATGGTAAGTGCTGGTTTTTATGGGGTATGTTTAGGTCTTTGCATATAAGTCGTAAAGCTTTTTTGTAAAATAAATAGTGTGTTGGTATATTTTACAGGTGTTGTAGGGTAAAACACATGCAGGCCATATATAAGATAGGAATGGATAAAATTATAGTGATATAGTCTGGCAGTATCAAAGTTCATAAGATGACGAATGTTATAAAATAAACTTAGGTTAGATGATATTTTATTTGAAATGAATGAGATGTGGTCTAGCCATGATAAAGCGTCGTTGATGATGAAGCCAAGTAGTTTAGAAGTAGATTGTCTTGTTAGGGTACTGTCAAATATAGAAATTGTCAGAGGGAAATTCAATGGTGGATTTACTAAGATATTGTGAGATTTTGAAATTGTTGCTGTACCTTTTCATCACATTTGCTTGCAGTGCTGGACCATCGTTGTCATTGTTTGCTTATCGTTCATGCGGTGTTATTTTTGGTATATTTTTGTAAGGTATATTGTTATATTGCTCGGGGGAGCGATTAAGCACTCCCCGTTGACTCAAGATCACAAGAGGCCTTTGTCAGCTTTGTCTCCAGTCACTATATATCCATGGGGGTCACGTGTCTCCTAGGCGTTTAAGCCGCAGCCTAATAGCCGACTAAGCCGTAGCTTCTAGTAGCTATAACTTCTAGTAGTCTATTTAGCCCGGGGGTTCCCAACCTTTTTTACTATGTTCCCCCTCAGACATGTTCAGAAATTTGAATTCCTCCACACATACTTCATGGCTAAAAACGAAGACTAATACAAATTATAATGAGACTTTATTGTACATTTGCAAACACATAACAAAATATTTTTATACAACATGTAACTATGTAATTATTGAGAATTCTGTTGCCGCTCATTCGCGCACAGTACTTCAACGAGAGGCTTTGTTTTGGACAGAGCACAGCGCTGATCATTTTGTACGATCAATTGATCACAAGTTTTAGACTGAATGGGAAGTACGTGTAATGTTGAGAAGCCTGACTCGCACAGTTATGTAGTCACAAATGGCAGCAGTTTGTGGAGTTCAATTTTCACTACCTTGGGATAACATGCGGTCATTGTTGGCTAAAAGTCAGCAATGGACGTTATTCCAAATGAAAGTTTTGTAGCCGACTCAAGTTTTAACTCTAGAAACTTTTTCTGACAGTCATCTGGTACCATGTTGACTTCACACTGAAATGGATGGTCAGATCCAAGTCTTCGCTAGGTATTTTAGGGAAATATCTTTTGGACTCTGTGTGAAGGTGTTCTAGATGTTCTGCAATCTCGTCCTGGATTTCAGGAGGAAGATCCAAGTTGCCACTGTCCAGCAAGTTGTCTAAGCTTTAAACATTGCAAAGTTTCCACAGCAGACTTTCCTCTTCTAGCTCATCAGCTTTGCTTGAAAAGCATTCAGCTGGTTGATAAATATGATCATGTCAGTATTAGGACCCTGCATCTTCAGATTTAGTTAATTAAACTGCTCAAAAATATCTACTAGATATGCAATCTGAATAATCCAGTTGTTGTCTGTGAGATGCTTATGGAAACTCTCTTTTCCCTGTTGCTCGGTAAACAATATCAGTTCATTTCGGAGGCTGTAAACTCGAGCTGTGACATTACCTCGTGATAACCAACAAACATGTGTGTGATACAAAAGTGTTTGGTGCTCAACATCCATGTCTTTGCAAAGTACCTTAAATAGCCTTGTGTGCAGTGCATTGCTCTTCATGTAGTTAATTAATTCGATTACCTCCTGTAAGACAATGGAAAGAGATGAAGGAAGGGTTCTAACTGCCAATGCATGCCGGTGCAGCATACAGTGAGTGCTCTCTACATTAAGTGAAACTTTTTTACAAGAGCTTGAAAGCCTGATTTTGTGCCTAGCATAGCTGGTGCCCCATCTGTACAACAGCTAATAACATTTTCCCATTTTAGATCTACTTCATCAAAAAAGTTGGAGACAACATTAAAAATGTCTTTAGCTTTGGTTGTGGTTTCCAGAGGTACACGAAACAGAAAATCCTTTTTTATTTCTTCGTTGTGTACATAGCGGGCATACACCATTAACTGTGAGCATGAAGCTACATCAGTTGACTCATCCAACTGAATAGCAAAGAGCCCAAATGGAGATAACATTATCTGCTGGACAACCTGATCTTTAATGTCATTGACCATGCTGCAATTTCTTCTCTGCACTGTGTTATTAGACAATGACACTGCAGCCAGCTTCTTCTCAGCCTCCTTTCCCAATATAGGTTTCGCCATCATCAGTGTACATGGCTTTAATAAATCTTCTCCAATGGTATGGGGTTTTTTCTGATTAGCGATTTCATATGCTACCTTGTACGGAGGCTTCCAGTAGTTTGGAGTTTCATTCATGAAAAGCCCCAATTGTGTCTAGCCTCATCTGCTTGAGCGGTTTTCCATGTCGCTCAAAGAAGTTTTGTTCCTTTGCTGAGGAGAGATGATGCTTCAATTTGTTAGGTCGTATTGAATCATTGCCCAATACTTTTATGCATTACATACATTTGGCTTTTCTTCACCCTTGCTAACTAGACATTGAAATAAATATTGCATGTAGCTTGCATCATATTTTTGTTTCTTGCTAGTACTCATTCTGTAATGAAAGATATTATTAGTTCAATATTTAGGCCGCATTTTAACATGAAATCTGTAGTAAGAACAATATTACACACTGTATTACATCCCAAATACACAAATGCAAATTATATAATATATACCGTAAGTTCTCGTGCTCAAGTCGCGCGGCTTGTCGTTGGGCATGGCTTCTGGTTCAAGGTCATAGACAGGCGTGGCTAAGGCCATTCTTTTAAAACTTATGTGGAGCTCAGGGCGGCTTCTCGATAAATGCGGTCTCTGCTCAGTTGCCGCACTATAACCATAGAAGCGCATTCATAATAAACTTTTATGTATGGGGTCTTGGCAACCTACTTGTTTATTTTCAAGAACATGATTAAGGAATACTTTACACTAAAGAAGAATTTATTGCCCAAGTCGAGATGAATTATCAGTGAATTATCAATGAAGAATTTGTTTAGTTTGAATTCATGACACTCAAATTCTTGGGTGTTTTTTCGGTATTTTTTAAAAGTAAATTTAAATTCCAAACGAAATTTTTATCTATGAAGATGATGAGGTATGTTTAGCTCACCACAGTCATAGATTATTAACACCTTTTCATTCTTGACCGGCATCTTTTCATAAAGATGAAGCCCTCTAACAGTGCAATAATGATCTAGCTGAGACATGGCAAGTGAGTTCTTGATGCAAGGGTTCAGGAATTTTAATTTGAACATGGAAGTGAACGAAAATTCTTTTCACATGCACTGATGTAGCCTGTTTTCTTATTCAAAAGGACACAAGTATAGCGAAACCCGTCTCAACACTCGCTCCCGAAAGAGTCAATGATGACAAAACTTCAGTCGTTAGCCGCGTGTTCTGTGAGCATATGGGGCTTGTTGGTAAGGGCGGCTAGATACCACTGACAGCTTATTTGAGAGTTATTTTTCCGTCATGAGTCATCTGTTTGTGAGCATAAGCCCACGGCTTGAGCATGAGGACTTATGGTACTGACCTGATGAAAATCAGAATGTACTGTACTGCAGCTTCCCTGTTGACTGTAGAGTAATTACTGTAATTAACATCCACTATTACTTGGTACAAGCAGCCAATAAAAATGCAGCACTACTAAACATCATACTACAGGAGTTCCCAACCATAGGGGAATTCCCCTGGTTGCCTTATCGTACTACAGTGCACCCTCGAGATACGATGTTAATCCGTTCCAAGATTGGCATCGTATGGTGAAAAAATTGTATGTCCGGGTATAGAAACCATTGTAATTATACAAAGAAAAAAAAGGTAAAAATCGTCCAAATTTTTATAAAAATGCGGTACATATTGAAATTTAGTAACAAAATGGTATGTTAACTTTAGTAACTATAGTTACATACAGTAGCTACATTATATTAAGAGCACCTAGTGATTATAATCTGCAATACTGTAAAACGCAAAATTACGTATAATCTGTTTACCAAATGCAGATTGTACAGTAAGAAGTTCTTACCTTCAAAATGTACACATAACATAAGCATTGAATTCACTTCGAATAAGTTTGGCTTGCAAAACTTACACTTTAAACTGAGTTTTAGTATGTATTTTGAACTATTTTACTGAATTTCAACTGTTTATCACAAAGTTTTATCATTCATAAGTTTCTGTCTTCACTTTCATTATAAAATTTAGCATGTCTGGTTGAGACATTTTTTTTAACCAAAATTAATAAGAAAGGCCGAGCGATGCAGTTATCGAAAGCGGCCTCTCACACGCCTGACCATTTAATGGTTACCGACAAAAATGAGATTTTATTTACTATGCAGGACATACATACCTTTGGAGTAACTTGACTCTAGCTGGCACATATAGCAAATGAAGCAGAAATGAGGGAAAAACGTATCAATGCTAATTATGTTGCTGTACACTTGAAGATTAATTTAATATTTAATGAAATGGAGTTTTTAGCAGTCTAAAGAAGTTGTCTAGTCCTGTCCAATTTTTCTCCTAGTTTAAAAAAAAACTGCTAACTAGCTAACTCTTGTAGAAGGATCCAGAGAGAGTGCTACAGTATTTTTTTTGTATGAAATGTGCACAAGAATCAATGTAGCCATACGTACAAAGTTTGTACGTATTTATACCGTAGAGGACAGGGCTTTAACAAGTTTCAGAAAGTAAAGTGGATGCGTCAACTATCTTGAGTAGTTAGATATATGAGTTACATACATATGATGAATTGTATTCACGTAGGAGATAACAAGCCTACCTGCAAAGACATGGTTAAACAAGGAAATAAAACATAAAATCAGAAGGAAACAAATAAAATGAATAAAATATGAAAAACCTGTCACACAAGAGATAAAATATTATACATGCATTGTTTTAATATACCAGTCCATATAACTAAATTAATCACTTGAAATATTTCTGCCGATGTGGGGATTGCTGTATCTTCTACTTCCTCGTCCTTGCTAAATGTTTGCTCATTTGGAATGCTGGTCGAGTGCATGGCCTTCTAACTGCTTTGAATCTTCAGTCGTAAGCTCCTTCCTGTGCTTGCTTTAATGGAGTTCTTGTTTTGATAATAATTGCAAATGATGATTGGCTACGATCATATTTATAGTTTATAGTTCATATATCATAGTTTATAGTAAAATATATTATAACGCTGCAAATGAATATTTGCCCTCTTGTGAATTTCACACGAAACTTTCCACGCGGAATGATGCCGTGAGAGAAGTCGATCATCGTGTCTCTTCTAAACGTTCTGAAAATGTATTCGGCAAACTACATTTTTGGTGTCTTTTTTATTTCGCCATGCGTTATGAGCACACCGACCGCCAAATTTTAACACGGGCAAAACTTCTTTCAAAATCGTATGGTGAAATAAAACTCGTATAGCGAGGTAAAGATCTCACAATATTCGACTTCGTAAGGTGAAAGAATCGTATATCAGGGTAATCATATCTCGAGGGTACACTGTATAAGCAAAGCATTCATGCCTGGATGTAGCTGAACATGTCAGCATGGCAGTTGTAACTGCCCTCCCAAAATTAGGAATGAAGTTCCGAACAGATGTATAGATGCATTTGTTGTGGTATATTTACATCTTAACACCGTGAAATTAGGTTTTTAAAACTTGATTAACATATGACATTTAGCTAATAAAACATAATGTTAAATGTTGACAAGAATTGCAGAAACTAAAGACATAGATAAACAACATTAATCTAAAAAATAAAGGAATACGTATAGATAGACATACCTTTTTCACTCCTTTCCAGGAGAGAGTTAGGTATACAATCAGTTTTATTTCTTTTTAGTTATTAAAAAGTCTACACTTTCTGAGAGTATAATATGAAATGAATGAGACAACGGTTGCTTAAAATTTATATAAAATTGGAGGGAAATAATCGTATAGCAAATAGTGACAACATAAGAGCAGCAGTGATTTCATTTATTTCTTTTACTTTGTGGGGCAAAACTAAAAACAGCTATTTTTAAAGGTAGGAGGATGCTGAAGAGTGGTGAATCTTACCAAGGTAAACAATTAGAGCAGCTTGTGGTTGTCCATTTGAATAAGAATCGGCAGCGATAAGGCTTTGGACTTGATTGCAGACTGGTTTGCACTTGTGGTTATATCATTACATTTATGGATTGGCAGCTAGCTGATAATAAACAAGTTGACCAGAATTTACATTATAAAATTTCACAATTATTATTCAAAAACATTACAGCAGTTGATTAGTTTTACTTATGGTGGAAAGTGGAAATTGTTAGAGGAAGGCACTCGAGCTTACACTAAAGGGTACCAACAAAACTCTAAAAAGTCAAACACCTCTTTGTTCCACCCTGTATGTTCAAAATTCCCCCCAGGGGGCAATTCCCTCTTGGTTGGGAACCCCTGATTTAGCTGTGGCTCTTTATTGCTGAACATGTTACGGTATGAATATATAACATGCTCTTTTTTTCTCAAGACTACACTGCCTAATCCAAAATACAAACTTTGACTCCAATACACTCAAATTCACCCAAGTGCAACCACAATCAGCAGAACAAATAATCTCTCAAGAAGAGAGTTAAATTCAATGACGCGGGGTTATCAAGCCAAGCAGGTTAGTTAGTCACAAAAGCTTCAAATCATAGTTACCGTATCGAAGATGAGATAAAAATCTTTCTACTCACCCAATATTCTGTTTAATTACTCGTCTTTTCTTCAGTCATCAGTTATCGCAAATTTAACAGTTTTACTCGCAACCCAGTCCGTCTCAATCTATCTCATCTTCATTTACCCAAATCACCTTCATACTGACAATATCCCCATACCAATTGGCCTTCTCAGGTTTCGCCTCCATTACCACCGGGTTATCTGAAACTTTTGGCTCGGAACCAGCAAGCTGGTCGTCATTTCCACTCTAAACTTTTGACTCAGAACCAGCGAACTGGTCGTTGTTGCCACTCTGAACTTCTAGCTCGGAACCAGCGAGCTGGTCGTCATTGCCACTCTTTCCGGAGCTTTCAGGTTGGACCTCCTTTTTGGGTTCCTCAACCTTACTCTTCTCAAAACTAGCATCTCTGCTAGGGACTACTCTCACAACGGAGGTTTCAGATTGGATCTCCTCTTTGGATTCCTCAACCTTACTCTCCTTTCCGGTAATCGTTACAGAACTCGCGTCCCTTGCACCCCTCCTCTGAGCCCTCTTTTGCTTTACAGCAGACAAGTGCAACAGAGCCTCTCTATACTCCTCACTCTTAATCTCCTCCTCCAACTCTCTTATGTCTTTCTTTATAGCAGACAATGCGTGCTTGTACTGCTCCTCTACTTGCCTCCTCCTATGCAACATCATAGCTTTCCTCTGCCTGATGGTAGTCTCAGTCGAAACATACTCTGTCTCCATCTGTTCTGCAAAACTATCCATCTTAGCAACAGAGGGTAAACTCGAACTAGGCTTCTTCAACTTAGAGTCCGGTCCCCTATTGTTACCCTCCTCCACCCTACGCTTAATACCCGCTGCAATATCTCTATAGGAAGACCCACAAAAATTACAACCTTCAAGTCCATGGTCTAACTTCCCACGAAATCTACACAATATCTTTTTGAAACCTACAGCGTAATGTCCTTGAACTTTACATTTATAACAAATAAATCCAGGACACTGAGCAGCCTAATGGTCTTTAATGCTTTTGCAGACAACACACTTAATGTTACCTGGCTTACCGTACACTTCTTTCTTACCTTCGCCCTCATTCTTACCCGACTCGCTCACCTTCTGCTTACTAAACACCGTGTTACCCTCCGAATCCTTTGTCACCTTCACACCCCACCCCTGCCTCTACTTACACGGCTGCTCTCGGCACCACCACCTCCCGGCGAATCGCCAGCACTATTCATAAGTGATAGTCCAGTGAGAAGTAAGATTTGTCAGATATCAATCTGAAACTATAACAAAAACATTTATAATATTCCATATCGTATTTCTTAGGTGGTTTACTAACTCGACCTGAGATAGTGACGGCAGGTCTTTTACTAAGAGGCACAATTCCATTTCTAGAATTTCTTCTAGGCAAACATTACTATTTTCTAGAACAAGTCTATTCTCAACAACAGAAGTCTCCTCCTCGTGTTCACCGATGTCGGGAGTTTCCTCCACGTGCTCAGCCACACCAGGTGTTTCCTGCCCTTGTTCAAGAAGCTCTAAATCAGGGATCATGTTCTCCTGACTTTCAGATAAACCGTTGGCATTTTCTACTACTTCAGAGTTGTCATTTTTTTAGGAGTAGCTACCCAAGGGAAGACAATATCATCAGAAGAGTCAGACGATGTATTTTCGTCATCAGATTTCAACAAAAACAAATGTTTTCTATTTCTGCGTATTTCACTCATGCCTACATTGACCCAGTAACTTTCAGAAGATTTATCCTTTCTCAAAACTATACCTTTTGAACCTACATCAGTAGAGGCTTTTGCATAAACCATTTGACCAGCTTTTAACTGGTCTAACTTAGAAACTATACTTTTTATCCCAATGTTTCCTAATTTTGTTTTTGCGGCTAACTTCATTTTCTTCAAACAGTTCATAGTCTTCATCACTTTCTAATGGGAAGCTCAAGTTTGATCTAATAGCTTGACTAAAAATCAGATCACTTGGCGTATATCCTGAAGCCAAAAGTGTAGTCCTATATGCAGACAAAGCCACATCTTTATCTCGACTTTTCTCCCATAATCCTTTAACAATTTTACGGCACTTTTTGCTAAACCATTAGAACAAGGATACCGTGGGCTACTAGTAGTTAGAATGAAACCCATTTTCTCTCAAAAGTTTTTAAATTGTTTACTAGCATGACAAGTTCCATTATCAAACCTGATAACGTTGGGTATACCAAATCAAGAAAACAGATACTTGAGTACTCGAATTATCTCTCTAGCAGTTTGAGATTCTATATGCAGACATTCTATCCACTTTGAATAATAGTCTATAGCTATCAGATAATATTCGTTATCAAACATAAGTATATCCGAACCTATCACCATAGGCTGGTGTTTGACTTTACTATGCGTAATGCAAACATTACATCTATTTATATAATCTGCAATTTCCTTACTATAACCAGACAACCAAAAATGGCACTGAGCTCGTCTACGACGTTTCATTATGCCCTGATGACTTTCATGACAAATTTCTAAATACTTTAGTCCTAATGACTTAGGAATATACAGCCTAGAGTCATATAACAATATATTATTATAACTACTTAATCTCTCACGATCCATATAAACCTATCAGTTCTTTATGAAAATCATCCAATTCAGATTGCCAACCAGATTAAAAATACTCTATACACTTGAGAGCGTCTGAATCTTTACTAACCTCTTCTCTTAGTTTCTCTTCTTTAACATCCCCATATTCAGAAGAGCAAACTATCGAGTTGACATAAGCTTCTAGCTTATTACAAACAGTTTTACTTACCTCATCACAAACAGCCCCACTGTTCGGACGGCTAAGCAAATCAGCAATAAACATATCTTTTCCAGGAGTGTGAAAAATGTCATAATCATATTTCATTAGTCTTAACTTAAAACGTTGTCCTCTTACAGGTAGCTTAGACAAATCCTTTTCACCTAAAATTGCAATTAAAGGCTTGTGGTCAGTTTCTATTTCAAATTTTCTACCGACTAAATATTAATCAAATTTCTCACATGCCCATACCGTAGCTAAAGCTTCCTTTTCAACTATGGCATATCTACTGTCAGTTTCAGTCAGTTTCCTAGAAGCATATTCTACAGGTTGCCACGCATCTTCTTCGTTATACTGTAACAAAACTGTGCCTAGTGCATTTCTACTAGCATCGGCAGAAACTCTATGTTTAGCATTTATTTCAAAAGTACATAATACTGGACTATTAGAAATTTCTTTTTTAACAGTTTATAATGGTTATTTTTTCTTTAATTCAGAGTAGCAGAGGACATCCGGAACCTTATACTTCTGCATGCCATTGACAGCGAGGACAAGCTGTTATCAACCTTAATGAGGTCACACGCTTGCATACCAGTAACACCTACTGGTAAAAAGCTCAACTTCCCACAAGATCTGATAAATCCAAAAAGTCAGCTCGCTGTTCTCTACTGCAAAGGTACCAGTCAACCTGACAATGTAGAATTGACATCACAAGATAGTTTTAAAACAGTTGTTTTCAAATAAACATGAGTGTTGAATTTGCTTGTCATATTATTCTATTTTGACTATGTTTAGTTTGTGCACTTTTACTTAACTTGTAGGTGCTAATTCAAATATTATTGGTTCAGATATAGTGAAAGTGTTAAGCTCTTGTAAGTAATGCTGATATTTACCAGTACAAGTTACTTCTTTATTCTATAAGTCAAACAATCATCTATTGTACCTGATATATTGTTAGGTTCTATGGTATCTTATCTATTATGAAGCTTTATGGTACCTGATATATTGTAAGGCTCTGTAGTACCTGATGTATCGTAAGGTTTTTGGTACTTGATCAATTGTAAGGCTCTATGGTACCTGATCATTTGCAAAGTCCTATAGTAACTGAGCTATTGTCAGGTTCGCCCTTCACTCAGTTAGAGTACAGCAAATGGTGTATCGATAACTAACCATTATATTTAGAAGGTTGAAGTAGAGTAATAAAACTATGATGGTAAAATCTTATTGGTAAAGACAGTGACGGCGGTATTTATACTTTAATACATTTTTTGTGCTACGCTAGGTAACTCTATGTTTACACATAGAGTTTGCTAGCGTAGCACAAAAATACAGCTCAAGTTGATAGGCTATTACTTACAGCTGTGACAAAACATCTAATACTAGTAGTTAGTAACACAAGAGATCTGTTATATTTTTTTTCAGGTGGTAAACTGATGAGCTGCTATACACTGTTGCACTATGGAACTGTCACATTTCCCTGTTTTCTTTAGTGCTCGCCGTGGAGGAATGTCAGTTATACCTAAACTTTCATGCCAAGTTCTATACCTGCACCATCTACAGTTATCGCCACACGATAGGTTGTGACAATTTTGAAGGCAGTTCTGATCAGCAAGAGTGTAAATTCATGAATTGCGAAATAATGATTAGGCTTGAGGTACGTTTCTAAAGTTTTTCCATTTTTCCTGACTAAAGGTGATTTTTATTTTGCGTGTAAACATATAAAAGTGACTAGCATTGATAGAAAGCTATGTATTTTCTCTATTGTAAGGTGCTATGGTACCTGATCAATTGCAAAGTTCTATAGTAAATGAGCTAATGTCAGGTTTGCCCTACATACAGTTAGAGTACAGCAAATGTTGTATCGATAACTAACCATTAGATTTGGAAGGTTGAAGTAGAGTAATAAAACTATGATGGTAAAATCTTATTGGTAAAGACAGTGACGGCGGTATTTATACTTTAATACTTTTTTTGTGCTACGCTAGGTAACTCTATGTTTACACATAGAATTACCTAGCGTAGCACAAAAATACAGTTCAAGTTGATATTATTTACTGCTGTGACAAAACCTCTTTTACTAGTAGTTAGTAACACAAGAGATCTGTTATATTTTTTTGAGGTGGTAAACTGATGAGCCGCTATACACTGTTGCACTATGGAACTGTCACATTTCCCTGTTTTCTTTAGTGCTCGCCGAGGAGGAATGTCAGTTATACCTAAACTTTCATGCCAAGTTCTATACCTGCACCATCTACAGTTATCGCCACCCGATAGATTGTGACAATTTTGCAGGCAGTTCCGATCAGCAAGAGTATAAATTCATGAATTGCGAAATAATGATTCAGCTTGAGGTACGTTCCTAGAGTTGTTCCATTTTTCCTGACTAAAAGTAATTTTTATTTTGCGTGTAAATTTTAATAAGTGGCTAGCATTGATAGAAAGATATGTATTTTCTCTATTTTAAAGTTTTATGGTACCTGACCGATTGTAAAGTTTTATGATATCTGATATATTATCAGGTTCAATGGTATCTGATATATTGTAAGGTTCTATGGTATCTATTCTATTTGGGTGTAGTGGATTGAAGGTTGCAAATTCGAATCCTACGCAATGTAATGTTTTTCTAAACCTGTAATTGTGGTTTCAGACAGACAAAAGGACACGACTCATATGATAGCATAGAATGCACATGTTGCATATTATTCATTGAGTATGCTCACTAAATTATTCACTGAAAAAGAAACTGTTCAATTGCTTCACATCTGGTTAAAGTTGAGAATTCTTTTGAAACTAGTTAACATATGATTGGTTTTTATGACATGGTTATTTTTTCTTTAATTCAGAGTAGCAGAGGACATTTGGAACCTTATGCTTCTGCATGCCTTTGACAGCGAGGACAAGCTGTTATCAACCTTAATGAGGTCACACGCTTGCATACCAGTAACACCTACTGGTAAATCTCAACTTCCCAAAAGATCTGATAAATCCAACAAGTCAGCTCGCTGTTCTCTACTGCAAAGGTACCAGCCAACCTGACAATGCAGAATTGACATCACAAGATAGTTTTAAACAGTTGTTTTTAAATAAACATCAGTGTCGAATTTACTTGTCATATTATTCTATTTTGACTATGTTTAGTTTGTGCACTTTACTTAACTTGTAAGTGATAAATTAAATATTAATGGTTCAGATATAGTGAAAGTGTTAAGCTATTGTATGTAATGCTGATATTTACCAGTACAAGTTGCTTCTTTATTCTATAAGTTGAACAATCATCTACTGTACCTGATATATTGTTAGGTTCTATGGTATCTTATCTATTATAAAGCTTATTGGTACCTGATATATTGTAAGGCTCTGTAGTACCTGATGTATTGTAAGGTTTTTGGTACTTGATCAATTGTAAGGCTCTATGGTACCTGATCAATTGCGAAATTCTATGGTAACTGAGCTATTGTCAGGTTCGCCCTTCATACAGTTAGAGTACAGCAAAGGTTGTATCGATAACTAACCATTAGATTTGGAAGGTTGAAGTAGAGTAATAAAACTATGATGGTAAAAATCTTATTGGTGAAGACAGTGACTGCTGTATTTATACTTTAATACATTTTTCGTGCTACGCTAGGTAACTCTATGTTTACACATAGAGTTTGCTAGCGTAGCACAAAAATACAGTTCAAGTTGATATCACTTACTGCTGTGACAATACATTTAATACTAGTAGTTAGTAACACAAGAGATCTGTTATATTTTTTTTCAGGTGGTAAACTGATGAGCTGCTATACACTGTTGCACTATGGAACTGTCACATTTCCCTGTTTTCTTTAGTGCTCGCCGAGGAGGAATGTCAGTTATACCTAAACTTTCATGCCAAGTTCTATACCTGCACCATCTGCAGTTGTCGCCAACCGATAAATTGTGACAATTTTGCAGGCAGTGCCGATCAGCAAAAGTATAAATTCATGAGTTGGGAAATAATGATTCAGCTTGAGGTACGTTCCTAGAGTTGTTCCATTCTTCCTGACTAAAGGTAATTTTAATTTTGTTTGTAAACATTAAAAAGTGACTAGCATTGATAGAAAGTTATGTATTTTCTCGATTGTAAGGTGCTATGGTACCTGATCAATTGTAAAGTTCTATGGTAAATGAGCTAATGTCAGGTTTGCCCTACATACAGTTAGAGTACAGCAAATGTTGTATCGATAACTAACCATTAGATTTGGAAGGTTGAAGTAGAGTAATAAAACTATGATGGTAAAATCTTATTGGTAAAGACAGTGACGGCGGTATTTATACTTTAATACATTTTTTGTGCTACGCTAGGTAACTCTATGTTTACACATAGAATTACCTAGCGTAGCACAAAAATACAGTTCAAGTTGATATTATTTACTGCTGTGACAAAACCTCTTTTACTAGTAGTTAGTAACACAAGAGATCTGGTATATTTTTTTTCAGGTGGTAAACTGATGAGCTGCTATACACTGTTGCACTATGGAACTGTCACATTTCCCTGTTTTCTTTAGTGCTCGCCGTGGAGGAATGTCAGTTATACCTAAACTTTCATGCCAAGTTCTATACCTGCACCATCTACAGTTATCGCCAAACGATAGGTTGTGACAATTTTGAAGGCAGTTCTGATCAGCAAGAGTGTAAATTCATGAATTGCGAAATAATGATTAGGCTTGAGGTACGTTTCTAAAGTTTTTCCATTTTTCCTGACTAAAGGTGATTTTTATTTTGCGTGTAAACATATAAAAGTGACTAGCATTGATAGAAAGATATGTATTTTCTCTATTTGAAAGTTTTATGGTACCTGATCAATTGCAAAGTTCTATGGTAAATGAGCTAATGTCAGGTTTGCCCTACATACAGTTAGAGTACAGCAAATGTTGTATCGATAACTAACCATTAGATTTGGAAGGTTGAAGTAGAGTAATAAAACTATGATGGTAAAATCTTATTGGTAAAGACAGTGACGGCGATATTTATACTTTAATACATTTTTTGTGCTACGCTAGGTAACTCTATGTTTACACATAGAATTACCTAGCGTAGCACAAAAATACAGTTCAAGTTGATATTATTTACTGCTGTGACAAAACCTCTTTTACTAGTAGTTAGTAACACAAGAGATCTGTTATATTTTTTTCAGGTGGTAAACTGATGAGCCGCTATACACTGTTGCACTATGGAACTGTCACATTTCCCTGTTTTCTTTAGTGCTCGCCGAGGAGGAATGTCAGTTATACCTAAACTTTCATGCCAAGTTCTATACCTGCACCATCTACAGTTATCGCCACCCGATAGATTGTGACAATTTTGCAGGCAGTTCCGATCAGCAAGAGTATAAATTCATGAATTGCGAAATAATGATTCAGCTTGAGGTACGTTCCTAGAGTTGTTCCATTTTTCCTGACTAAAAGTAATTTTTATTTTGCGTGTGAATTTTAATAAGTGGCTAGCATTGATAGAAAGCTATGTATTTTCTCTATTTTAAAGTTTTATGGTACCTGATCAATTGCAAAGTTCTATGGTAAATGAGCTAATGTCAGGTTTGCCCTACATACAGTTAGAGTACAGCAAATGTTGTATCGATAACTAACCATTAGATTTGGAAGGTTGAAGTAGAGTAATAAAACTATGATGGTAAAATCTTATTGGTAAAGACAGTGACGGCGGTATTTATACTTTAATACATTTTTTGTGCTACGCTAGGTAACTCTATGTTTACACATAGAATTACCTAGCGTAGCACAAAAATACAGTTCAAGTTGATATTATTTACTGCTGTGACAAAACCTCTTTTACTAGTAGTTAGTAACACAAGAGATCTGGTATATTTTTTTTCAGGTGGTAAACTGATGAGCTGCTATACACTGTTGCACTATGGAACTGTCACATTTCCCTGTTTTCTTTAGTGCTCGCCGTGGAGGAATGTCAGTTATACCTAAACTTTCATGCCAAGTTCTATACCTGCACCATCTACAGTTATCGCCAAACGATAGGTTGTGACAATTTTGAAGGCAGTTCTGATCAGCAAGAGTGTAAATTCATGAATTGCGAAATAATGATTAGGCTTGAGGTACGTTTCTAAAGTTTTTCCATTTTTCCTGACTAAAGGTGATTTTTATTTTGCGTGTAAACATATAAAAGTGACTAGCATTGATAGAAAGATATGTATTTTCTCTATTTGAAAGTTTTATGGTACCTGATCAATTGCAAAGTTCTATGGTAAATGAGCTAATGTCAGGTTTGCCCTACATACAGTTAGAGTACAGCAAATGTTGTATCGATAACTAACCATTAGATTTGGAAGGTTGAAGTAGAGTAATAAAACTATGATGGTAAAATCTTATTGGTAAAGACAGTGACGGCGATATTTATACTTTAATACATTTTTTGTGCTACGCTAGGTAACTCTATGTTTACACATAGAATTACCTAGCGTAGCACAAAAATACAGTTCAAGTTGATATTATTTACTGCTGTGACAAAACCTCTTTTACTAGTAGTTAGTAACACAAGAGATCTGTTATATTTTTTTCAGGTGGTAAACTGATGAGCCGCTATACACTGTTGCACTATGGAACTGTCACATTTCCCTGTTTTCTTTAGTGCTCGCCGAGGAGGAATGTCAGTTATACCTAAACTTTCATGCCAAGTTCTATACCTGCACCATCTACAGTTATCGCCACCCGATAGATTGTGACAATTTTGCAGGCAGTTCCGATCAGCAAGAGTATAAATTCATGAATTGCGAAATAATGATTCAGCTTGAGGTACGTTCCTAGAGTTGTTCCATTTTTCCTGACTAAAAGTAATTTTTATTTTGCGTGTGAATTTTAATAAGTGGCTAGCATTGATAGAAAGCTATGTATTTTCTCTATTTTAAAGTTTTATGGTACCTGATCAATTGCAAAGTTCTATGGTAAATGAGCTAATGTCAGGTTTGCCCTACATACAGTTAGAGTACAGCAAATGTTGTATCGATAACTAACCATTAGATTTGGAAGGTTGAAGTAGAGTAATAAAACTATGATGGTAAAATCTTATTGGTAAAGACAGTGACGGCGGTATTTATACTTTAATACATTTTTTGTGCTACGCTAGGTAACTCTATGTTTACACATAGAATTACCTAGCGTAGCACAAAAATACAGTTCAAGTTGATATTATTTACTGCTGTGACAAAACCTCTTTTACTAGTAGTTAGTAACACAAGAGATCTGGTATATTTTTTTTCAGGTGGTAAACTGATGAGCTGCTATACACTGTTGCACTATGGAACTGTCACATTTCCCTGTTTTCTTTAGTGCTCGCCGTGGAGGAATGTCAGTTATACCTAAACTTTCATGCCAAGTTCTATACCTGCACCATCTACAGTTATCGCCAAACGATAGGTTGTGACAATTTTGAAGGCAGTTCTGATCAGCAAGAGTGTAAATTCATGAATTGCGAAATAATGATTAGGCTTGAGGTACGTTTCTAAAGTTTTTCCATTTTTCCTGACTAAAGGTGATTTTTATTTTGCGTGTAAACATATAAAAGTGACTAGCATTGATAGAAAGATATGTATTTTCTCTATTTGAAAGTTTTATGGTACCTGATCAATTGCAAAGTTCTATGGTAAATGAGCTAATGTCAGGTTTGCCCTACATACAGTTAGAGTACAGCAAATGTTGTATCGATAACTAACCATTAGATTTGGAAGGTTGAAGTAGAGTAATAAAACTATGATGGTAAAATCTTATTGGTAAAGACAGTGACGGCGATATTTATACTTTAATACATTTTTTGTGCTACGCTAGGTAACTCTATGTTTACACATAGAATTACCTAGCGTAGCACAAAAATACAGCTTAAGTTGATAGGCTATTACTTACTGCTGTGACAAAACATCTAATACTAGTAGTTAGTAACACAAGAGATCTGTTATATTTTTTTTCAGGTGGTAAACTGATGAGCCGCTATACACTGTTGCACTATGGAACTGTCACATTTCCCTGTTTTCTTTAGTGCTCGCCGTGGAGGAATGTCAGTTATACCTAAACTTTCATGCCAAGTTCTATACCTGCACCATCTACAGTTATCGCCACACGATAGGTTGTGACAATTTTGAAGGCAGTTCTGATCAGCAAGAGTGTAAATTCATGAATTGCGAAATAATGATTAGGCTTGAGGTACGTTTCTAAAGTTTTTCCATTTTTCCTGACTAAAGGTGATTTTTATTTTGCGTGTAAACATATAAAAGTGACTAGCATTGATAGAAAGCTATGTATTTTCTCTATTGTAAGGTGCTATGGTACCTGATCAATTGCAAAGTTCTATGGTAAATGAGCTAATGTCAGGTTTGCCCTACATACAATTAGAGTACAGCAAATGCTGTATCGATAACTAACCATTAGATTTGGAAGGTTGAAGTAGAGTAATAAAACTATGATGGTAAAATCTTATTGGTAAAGACAGTGACGGCGGTATTTATACTTTAATACATTTTTTGTGCTACGCTAGGTAACTCTATGTTTACACATAGAATTACCTAGCGTAGCACAAAAATACAGTTCAAGTTGATATTATTTACTGCTGTGACAAAACCTCTTTTACTAGTAGTTAGTAACACAAGAGATCTGTTATATTTTTTTGAGGTGGTAAACTGATGAGCCGCTATACACTGTTGCACTATGGAACTGTCACATTTCCCTGTTTTCTTTAGTGCTCGCCGTGGAGGAATGTCAGTTATACCTAAACTTTCATGCCAAGTTCTATACCTGCACCATCTACAGTTATCGCCACACGATAGGTTGTGACAATTTCGAAGGCACTTCTGATCAGCAAGAGTGTAAATTCATGAATTGCGAAATAATGATTAGGCTTGAGGTACGTTTCTAAAGTTTTTCCATTTTTCCTGACTAAAGGTGATTTTTATTTTGCGTGTAAACATATAAAAGTGACTAGCATTGATGGAAAGCTATGTATTTTCTCTATTGTAAGGTGCTATGGTACCTGATCAATTGCAAAGTTCTATGGTAAATGAGCTAATGTCAGGTTTGCCCTACATACAGTTAGAGTACAGCAAATGTTGTATCGATAACTAACCATTAGATTTGGAAGGTTGAAGTAGAGTAATAAAACTATGATAGTAAAATCTTATTGGTAAAGACAGTGACGGCGGTATTTATACTTTAATACATTTTTTGTGCTACGCTAGGTAACTCTATGTTTACACATAGAATTACCTAGCGTAGCACAAAAATACAGTTCAAGTTGATATTATTTACTGCTGTAACAAAACCTCTTTTACTAGTAGTTAGTAACACAAGAGATCTGTTATATTTTTTTGAGGTGGTAAACTGATGAGCCGCTATACACTGTTGCACTATGGAACTGTCACATTTCCCTGTTTTTTTTAGTGCTCGCCGAGGAGGAATGTCAGTTATACCTAAACTTTTATGCCAAGTTCTATACCTGCACCATCTACAGTTATCGCCACCCGATAGATTGTGACAATTTTGCAGGCAGTTCCGATCAGCAAGAGTATAAATTCATGAATTGCGAAATAATGATTCAGCTTGAGGTACGTTCCTAGAGTTGTTCCATTTTTCCTGACTAAAAGTAATTTTTATTTTGCGTGTAAATTTTAATAAGTGGCTAGCATTGATAGAAAGATATGTATTTTCTCTATTTTAAAGTTTTATGGTACCTGACCGATTGTAAAGTTTTATGATATCTGATATATTATCAGGTTCAATGGTATTTGATATATTGTAAGGTTCTATGGTATCTATTCTATTTGGGTGTAATGGATTGAAGGTTGCAAATTCGAATCCTACGCAATGTAATGTTTTTCTAAACCTGTAATTGTGGTTTCAGACAGACAAAAGGACACGACTCATATGATAGCATAGAATGCACATGTTGCATATTATTCATTGAGTATGCTCACTAAATTATTCACTGAAAAAGAAACTGTTCAATTGCTTCACATCTGGTTAAAGTTGAGAATTCTTTTGAAACTAGTTAACATATGATTGGTTTTTATGACATGGTTATTTTTTCTTTAATTCAGAGTAGCAGAGGACATTTGGAACCTTATGCTTCTGCATGCCTTTGATAGCGAGGACAAGCTGTTATCAACCTTAATGAGGTCACACGCTTACCATACCAGTTACCATACACCCGCTTACTGTCATACCAGTAACACCTACTGGTAAAAAGCTCAACTTCCCACAAGATCTGATAAATCCAAAAAGTCAGCTCGCTGTTCTCTACTGCAAAGGTACCAGTCAACCTGACAATGTAGAATTGACATCACAAGATAGTTTTAAAACAGTTGTTTTCAAATAAACATGAGTGTTGAATTTGCTTGTCATATTATTCTATTTTGACTATGTTTAGTTTGTGCACTTTTACTTAACTTGTAGGTGCTAATTCAAATATTATTGGTTCAGATATAGTGAAAGTGTTAAGCTCTTGTAAGTAATGCTGATATTTACCAGTACAAGTTACTTCTTTATTCTATAAGTCAAACAATCATCTATTGTACCTGATATATTGTTAGGTTCTATGGTATCTTATCTATTATGAAGCTTTATGGTACCTGATATATTGTAAGGCTCTGTAGTACCTGATGTATCGTAAGGTTTTTGGTACTTGATCAATTGTAAGGTTCTATGGTACCTGATCATTTGCAAAGTTCTATAGTAACTGAGCTATTGTCAGGTTCGCCCTTCACTCAGTTAGAGTACAGCAAATGGTGTATCGATAACTAACCATTATATTTAGAAGGTTGAAGTAGAGTAATAAAACTATGATGGTAAAATCTTATTGGTAAAGACAGTGACGGCTGTATTTGTACTTTAATACTTTTTTTGTGCTACGCTAGGTAACTCTATGTTTACACATAGAGTTTGCTAGCGTAGCACAAAAATACAGCTCAAGTTTATAGGCTATTACTTACTGCTGTGACAAAACATCTAATACTAGTAGTTAGTAACACAAGAGATCTGTTATATTTTTTTTCAGGTGGTAAACTGATGAGCCGCTATACACTGTTGCAATATGGAACTGTCACATTTCCCTGTTTTCTTTAGTGCTCGCCGTGGAGGAATGTCAGTTATACCTAAACTTTCATGCCAAGTTCTATACCTGCACCATCTACAGTTATCGCCACACGATAGGTTGTGACAATTTTGAAGGCAGTTCTGATCAGCAAGAGTGTAAATTCATGAATTGCGAAATAATGATTAGGCTTGAGGTACGTTTCTAAAGTTTTTCCATTTTTCCTGATTAAAGGTGACTTTTATTTTGCGTGTAAACATATAAAAGTGACTAGCATTGATAGAAAGCTATGTATTTTCTCTATTGTAAGGTGCTATGGTACCTGATCAATTGCAAAGTTCTATGGTAAATGAGCTAATGTCAGTTTTGCCCTACATACAGTTAGAGTACAGCAAATGTTGTATCGATAACTAACCATTAGATTTGGAAAGTTGAAGTAGAGTAATAAAACTATGATGGTAAAATCTTATTGGTAAAGACAGTGACGGCGGTATTTATACTTTAATACATTTTTTGTGCTACGCTAGGTAACTCTATGTTTACACATAGAATTACCTAGCGTAGCACAAAAATACAGTTCAAGTTGATATTATTTACTGCTGTGACAAAACCTCTTTTACTAGTAGTTAGTAACACAAGAGATCTGTTATATTTTTTTGAGGTGGTAAACTGATGAGCCGCTATACACTGTTGCACTATGGAACTGTCACATTTCCCTGTTTTCTTTAGTGCTCGCCGAGGAGGAATGTCAGTTATACCTAAACTTTCATGCCAAGTTCTATACCTGCACCATCTACAGTTATCGCCACCCGATAGATTGTGACAATTTTGCAGGCAGTTCCGATCAGCAAGAGTATAAATTCATGAATTGCGAAATAATGATTCAGCTTGAGGTACGTTCCTAGAGTTGTTCCATTTTTCCTGACTAAAAGTAATTTTTATTTTGCGTGTAAATTTTAATAAGTGGCTAGCATTGATAGAAAGATATGTATTTTCTCTATTTTAAAGTTTTATGGTACCTGATCAATTGCAAAGTTCTATGGTAAATGAGCTAATGTCAGGTTTGCCCTAGATACAGTTAGAGTACAGCAAATGTTGTATCGATAACTAACCATTAGATTTGGAAGGTTGAAGTAGAGTAATAAAACTATGATGGTAAAATCTTATTGGTAAAGACAGTGACGGCTGTATTTGTACTTTAATACTTTTTTTGTGCTACGCTAGGTAACTCTATGTTTACACATAGAGTTTGCTAGCGTAGCACAAAAATACAGTTCAAGTTGATAGGCTATTACTTACTGCTGTGACAAAACATCTAATACTAGTAGTTAGTAACACAAGAGATCTGTTATATTTTTTTTCAGGTGGTAAACTGATGAGCTGCTAAACACTGTTGCACTATGGAACTGTCACATTTTCCTGTTTTCTTTAGTGCTCGCCGTGGAGGAATGTCAGTTATACCTAAACTTTCATGCCAAGTTCTATACCTGCACCATCTACAGTTATCGCCAGACGATAGGTTGTGACAATTTTGAAGGCAGTTCTGATTAGCAAGAGTGTAAATTCATGAATTGCGAAATAATGATTCAGCTTGAGGTACGTTCCTAGAGTTGTTCCATTTTTCCTGACTAAAAGTAATTTTTATTTTGCGTGTAAATTTTAATAAGTGGCTAGCATTGATAGAAAGATATGTATTTTCTCTATTTTAAAGTTTTATGGTACCTGACCGATTGTAAAGTTTTATGATATCTGATATATTATCAGGTTTAATGGTATCTGATATATTGTAAGGTTCTATGGTATCTATTCTATTTGGGTGTAGTGGATTGAAGGTTGCAAATTCGAATCCTACGCAATGTAATGTTTTTCTAAACCTGTAATTGTGGTTTCAGACAGACAAAAGGACACGACTCATATGATAGCATAGAATGCACATGTTGCATATTATTCATTGAGTATGCTCACTAAATTATTCACTGAAAAAGAAACTGTTCAATTGCTTCACATCTGGTTAAAGTTGAGAATTCTTTTGAAACTAGTTAACATATGATTGGTTTTTATGACATGGTTATTTTTTCTTTAATTCAGAGTAGCAGAGGACATTTGGAACCTTATGCTTCTGCATGCCTTTGACAGCGAGGACAAGCTGTTATCAACCTTAATGAGGTCACACGCTTACCATACCAGTTACCATACACCCGCTTACTGTCATACCAGTAACACCTACTGGTAAAAAGCTCAACTTCCCACAAGATCTGATAAATCCAAAAAGTCAGCTCACTGTTCTCTACTGCAAAGGTACCAGTCAACCTGACAATGTAGAATTGACATCACAAGATAGTTTTAAAACAGTTGTTTTCAAATAAACATGAGTGTTGAATTTGCTTGTCATATTATTCTATTTTGACTATGTTTAGTTTGTGCACTTTTACTTAACTTGTAGGTGCTAATTCAAATATTATTGGTTCAGATATAGTGAAAGTGTTAAGCTCTTGTAAGTAATGCTGATATTTACCAGTACAAGTTACTTCTTTATTCTATAAGTCAAACAATCATCTATTGTACCTTATATATTGTTAGGTTCTATGGTATCTTATCTATTATGAAGCTTTATGGTACCTGATATATTGTAAGGCTCTGTAGTACCTGATGTATCGTAAGGTTTTTGGTACTTGATCAATTGTAAGGCTCTATAGTACCTGATCATTTGCAAAGTCCTATAGTAACTGAGCTATTGTCAGGTTCGCCCTTCACTCAGTTAGAGTACAGCAAATGGTGTATCGATAACTAACCATTATATTTAGAAGGTTGAAGTAGAGTAATAAAACTATGATGGTAAAATCCTATTGGTAAAGACAGTGACGGCTGTATTTGTACTTTAATACTTTTTTTGTGCTACGCTAGGTAACTCTATGTTTACACATAGAGTTTGCTAGCGTAGCACAAAAATACAGCTCAAGTTGATAGGCTATTACTTACTGCTGTGACAAAACATCTAATACTAGTAGTTAGTAACACAAGAGATCTGTTATATTTTTTTTCAGGTGGTAAACTGATGAGCCGCTATACACTGTTGCACTATGGAACTGTCACATTTCCCTGTTTTCTTTAGTGCTCGCCGTGGAGGAATGTCAGTTATACCTAAACTTTCATGCCAAGTTCTATACCTGCACCATCTACAGTTATCGCCACACGATAGGTTGTGACAATTTTGAAGGCAGTTCTGATCAGCAAGAGTGTACATTCATGAATTGCGAAATAATGATTAGGCTTGAGGTACGTTTCTAAAGTTTTTCCATTTTTCCTGACTAAAGGTGATTTTTATTTTGCGTGTAAACATATAAAAGTGACTAGCATTGATAGAAAGCTATGTATTTTCTCTATTGTAAGGTGCTATGGTACCTGATCAATTGCAAAGTTCTATGGTAAATGAGCTAATGTCAGGTTTGCCCTACATACAGTTAGAGTACAGCAAATGTTGTATCGATAACTAACCATTAGATTTGGAAGGTTGAAGTAGAGTAATAAAACTATGATGGTAAAATCTTATTGGTAAAGACAGTGACGGCGGTATTTATACTTTAATACATTTTTTGTGCTACGCTAGGTAAATCTATGTTTACACATAGAATTACCTAGCGTAGCACAAAAATACAGTTCAAGTTGATATTATTTACTGCTGTGACAAAACCTCTTTTACTAGTAGTTAGTAACACAAGAGATCTGTTATATTTTTTTGAGGTGGTAAACTGATGAGCCGCTATACACTGTTGCACTATGGAACTGTCACATTTCCCTGTTTTCTTTAGTGCTCGCTGAGGAGGAATGTCAGTTATACCTAAACTTTCATGCCAAGTTCTATACCTGCACCATCTACAGTTATCGCCACCCGATAGATTGTGACAATTTTGCAGGCAGTTCCGATCAGCAAGAGTATAAATTCATGAATTGCGAAATAATGATTCAGCTTGAGGTACGTTCCTAGAGTTGTTCCATTTTTCCTGACTAAAAGTAATTTTTATTTTGCGTGTAAATTTTAATAAGTGGCTAGCATTGATAGAAAGATATGTATTTTCTCTATTTTAAAGTTTTATGGTACCTGATCAATTGCAAAGTTCTATGGTAAATGAGCTAATGTCAGGTTTGCCCTACATACAGTTAGAGTACAGCAAATGTTGTATCGATAACTAACCATTAGATTTGGAAGGTTGAAGTAGAGTAATAAAACTATGATGGTAAAATCTTATTGGTAAAGACAGTGACGGCGGTATTTATACTTTAATACATTTTTTGTGCTACGCTAGGTAACTCTATGTTTACACATAGAATTACCTAGCGTAGCACAAAAATACAGTTCAAGTTGATATTATTTACTGCTGTGACAAAACCTCTTTTACTAGTAGTTAGTAACACAAGAGATCTGTTATATTTTTTTGAGGTGGTAAACTGATGAGCCGCTATACACTGTTGCACTATGGAACTGTCACATTTCCCTGTTTTCTTTAGTGCTCGCCGAGGAGGAATGTCAGTTATACCTAAACTTTCATGCCAAGTTCTATACCTGCACCATCTACAGTTATCGCCACCCGATAGATTGTGACAATTTTGCAGGCAGTTCCGATCAGCAAGAGTATAAATTCATGAATTGCGAAATAATGATTCAGCTTGAGGTACGTTCCTAGAGTTGTTCCATTTTTCCTGACTAAAAGTAATTTTTATTTTGCGTGTAAATTTTAATAAGTGGCTAGCATTGATAGAAAGATATGTATTTTCTCTATTTTAAAGTTTTATGGTACCTGACCGATTGTAAAGTTTTATGATATCTGATATATTATCAGGTTCAATGGTATCTGATATATTGTAAGGTTCTATGGTATCTATTCTATTTGGGTGTAGTGGATTGAAGGTTGCAAATTCGAATCCTACGCAATGTAATGTTTTTCTAAACCTGTAATTGTGGTTTCAGACAGACAAAAGGACACGACTCATATGATAGCATAGAATGCACATGTTGCATATTATTCATTGAGTATGCTCACTAAATTATTCACTGAAAAAGAAACTGTTCAATTGCTTCACATCTGGTTAAAGTTGAGAATTCTTTTGAAACTAGTTAACATATGATTGGTTTTTATGACATGGTTATTTTTTCTTTAATTCAGAGTAGCAGAGGACATTTGGAACCTTATGCTTCTGCATGCCTTTGACAGCGAGGACAAGCTGTTATCAACCTTAATGAGGTCACACGCTTACCATACCAGTTACCATACACCCGCTTACTGTCATACCAGTAACACCTACTGGTAAAAAGCTCAACTTCCCACAAGATCTGATAAATCCAAAAAGTCAGCTCGCTGTTCTCTACTGCAAAGGTACCAGTCAACCTGACAATGTAGAATTGACATCACAAGATAGTTTTAAAACAGTTGTTTTCAAATAAACATGAGTGTTGAATTTGCTTGTCATATTATTCTGTTTTGACTATGTTTAGTTTGTGCACTTTTACTTAACTTGTAGGTGCTAATTCAAATATTATTGGTTCAGATATAGTGAAAGTGTTAAGCTCTTGTAAGTAATGCTGATATTTACCAGTACAAGTTACTTCTTTATTCTATAAGTCAAACAATCATCTATTGTACCTGATATATTGTTAGGTTCTATGGTATCTTATCTATTATGAAGCTTTATGGTACCTGATATATTGTAAGGCTCTGTAGTACCTGATGTATCGTAAGGTTTTTGGTACTTGATCAATTGTAAGGTTCTATGGTACCTGATCATTTGCAAAGTTCTATAGTAACTGAGCTATTGTCAGGTTCGCCCTTCACTCAGTTAGAGTACAGCAAATGGTGTATCGATAACTAACCATTATATTTAGAAGGTTGAAGTAGAGTAATAAAACTATGATGGTAAAATCTTATTGGTAAAGACAGTGACGGCTGTATTTGTACTTTAATACTTTTTTTGTGCTACGCTAGGTAACTCTATGTTTACACATAGAGTTTGCTAGCGTAGCACAAAAATGCAGCTCAAGTTGATAGGCTATTACTTACTGCTGTGACAAAACATCTAATACTAGTAGTTAGTAACACAAGAGATCTGTTATATTTTTTTTCAGGTGGTAAACTGATGAGCCGCTATACACTGTTGCACTATGGAACTGTCACATTTCCCTGTTTTCTTTAGTGCTCGCCGTGGAGGAATGTCAGTTATACCTAAACTTTCATGCCAAGTTCTATACCTGCACCATCTACAGTTATCGCTAGACGATAGGTTGTGACAATTTTGAAGGCAGTTCTGATCAGCAAGAGTGTAAATTCATGAATTGCGAAATAATGATTAGGCTTGAGGTACGTTTCTAAAGTTTTTCCATTTTTCCTGACTAAAGGTGATTTTTATTTTGCGTGTAAACATATAAAAGTGATTAGCATTGATAGAAAGCTATGTATTTTCTCTATTGTAAGGTGCTATGGTACCTGATCAATTGCAAAGTTCTATGGTAAATGAGCTAATGTCAGGTTTGCCCTACATACAGTTAGAGTACAGCAAATGTTGTATCGATAACTAACCATTAGATTTGGAAGGTTGAAGTAGAGTAATAAAACTATGATGGTAAAATCTTATTGGTAAAGACAGTGACGGCGGTATTTATACTTTAATACATTTTTTGTGCTACGCTAGGTAACTCTATGTTTACACATAGAATTACCTAGCGTAGCACAAAAATACAGTTCAAGTTGATATTATTTACTGCTGTGACAAAACCTCTTTTACTAGTAGTTAGTAACACAAGAGATCTGTTATATTTTTTTGAGGTGGTAAACTGATGAGCCGCTATACACTGTTGCACTATGGAACTGTCACATTTCCCTGTTTTCTTTAGTGCTCGCCGAGGAGGAATGTCAGTTATACCTAAACTTTCATGCCAAGTTCTATACCTGCACCATCTACAGTTATCGCCACCCGATAGATTGTGACAATTTTGCAGGCAGTTCCGATCAGCAAGAGTATAAATTCATGAATTGCGAAATAATGATTCAGCTTGAGGTACGTTCCTAGAGTTGTTCCATTTTTCCTGACTAAAAGTAATTTTTATTTTGCGTGTAAATTTTAATAAGTGGCTAGCATTGATAGAAAGATATGTATTTTCTCTATTTTAAAGTTTTATGGTACCTGATCAATTGCAAAGTTCTATGGTAAATGAGCTAATGTCAGGTTTGCCCTACATACAGTTAGAGTACAGCAAATGTTGTATCGATAACTAACCATTAGATTTGGAAGGTTGAAGTAGAGTAATAAAACTATGATGGTAAAATCTTATTGGTAAAGACAGTGACGGCGGTATTTATACTTTAATACATTTTTTTTGCTACGCTAGGTAACTCTATGTTTACACATAGAATTACCTAGCGTAGCACAAAAATACAGTTCAAGTTGATATTATTTACTGCTGTAACAAAACCTCTTTTACTAGTAGTTAGTAACACAAGAGATCTGTTATATTTTTTTGAGGTGGTAAACTGATGAGCCGCTATACACTGTTGCACTATGGAACTGTCACATTTCCCTGTTTTCTTTAGTGCTCGCCGAGGAGGAATTTCAGTTATACCTAAACTTTCATGCCAAGTTCTATACCTGCACCATCTACAGTTATCGCCACCCGATAGATTGTGACAATTTTGCAGGCAGTTCCGATCAGCAAGAGTATAAATTCATGAATTGCGAAATAATGATTCAGCTTGAGGTACGTTCCTAGAGTTGTTCCATTTTTCCTGACTAAAAGTAATTTTTATTTTGCGTGTAAATTTTAATAAGTGGCTAGCATTGATAGAAAGATATGTATTTTCTCTATTTTAAAGTTTTATGGTACCTGACCGATTGTAAAGTTTTATGATATCTGATATATTATCAGGTTCAATGGTATTTGATATATTGTAAGGTTCTATGGTATCTATTCTATTTGGGTGTAATGGATTGAAGGTTGCAAATTCGAATCCTACGCAATGTAATGTTTTTCTAAACCTGTAATTGTGGTTTCAGACAGACAAAAGGACACGACTCATATGATAGCATAGAATGCACATGTTGCATATTATTCATTGAGTATGCTCACTAAATTATTCACTGAAAAAGAAACTGTTCAATTGCTTCACATCTGGTTAAAGTTGAGAATTCTTTTGAAACTAGTTAACATATGATTGGTTTTTATGACATGGTTATTTTTTCTTTAATTCAGAGTAGCAGAGGACATTTGGAATTTTATGCTTCTGCATGCCTTTGATAGCGAGGACAAGCTGTTATCAACCTTAATGAGGTCACACGCTTACCATACCAGTTACCATACACCCGCTTACTGTCATACCAGTAACACCTACTGGTAAAAAGCTCACCTTCCCAAAAGATCTGATAAATCCAAAAGGTCAGCTCGCTGTTCTCTACTGCAAAGGTACCAGTCAACCTGACAATGTAGAATTGACATCACAAGATAGTTATAAAACAGTTGTTTTCAAATAAACATGAGTGTTGAATTTGCTTGTCATATTATTCTATTTTGACTATGTTTAGTTTGTGCACTTTTACTTAACTTGTAGGTGCTAATTCAAATATTATTGGTTCAGATATAGTGAAAGTGTTAAGCTCTTGTAAGTAATGCTGATATTTACCAGTACAAGTTACTTCTTTATTCTATAAGTCAAACAATCATCTATTGTACCTGATATATTGTTAGGTTCTATGGTATCTTATCTATTATGAAGCTTTATGGTACCTGATATATTGTAAGGCTCTGTAGTACCTGATGTATCGTAAGGTTTTTGGTACTTGATCAATTGTAAGGTTCTATGGTACCTGATCATTTGCAAAGTTCTATAGTAACTGAGCTATTGTCAGGTTCGCCCTTCACTCAGTTAGAGTACAGCAAATGGTGTATCGATAACTAACCATTATATTTAGAAGGTTGAAGTAGAGTAATAAAACTATGATGGTAAAATCTTATTGGTAAAGACAGTGACGGCTGTATTTGTACTTTAATACATTTTTTGTGCTACGCTAGGTAACTCTATGTTTACACATAGAGTTTGCTAGCGTAGCACAAAAATACAGCTCAAGTTGATATTATTTACTGCTGTGACAAAACCTCTTTTACTAGTAGTTAGTAACACAAGAGATCTGTTATATTTTTTGAGGTGGTAAACTGATGAGCCGCTATACACTGTTGCACTATGGAACTGTCACATTTCCCTGTTTTCTTTAGTGCTCGCCGTGGAGGAATGTCAGTTATACCTAAACTTTCATGCCAAGTTCTATACCTGCACCATCTACAGTTATCGCCACACAATAGGTTGTGACAATTTTGAAGGCAGTTCTGATCAGCAAGAGTGTAAATTCATGAATTGCGAAATAATGATTAGGCTTGAGGTACGTTTCTAAAGTTTTTCCATTTTTCCTGACTAAAGGTGATTTTTATTTTGCGTGTAAACATATAAAAGTGACTAGCATTGATAGAAAGATATGTATTTTCTCTATTTGAAAGTTTTATGGTACCTGATCAATTGCAAAGTTCTATGGTAAATGAGCTAATGTCAGGTTTGCCCTACATACAGTTAGAGTACAGCAAATGTTGTATCGATAACTAACCATTAGATTTGGAAGGTTGAAGTAGAGTAATAAAACTATGATGGTAAAATCTTATTGGTAAAGACAGTGACGGCGGTATTTATACTTTAATACATTTTTTGTGCTACGCTAGGTAACTCAATATGTTTACACATAGAATTACCTAGCGTAGCACAAAAATACAGTTCAAGTTGATATTATTTACTGCTGTGACAAAACCTTTTTTACTGGTAGTTAGTAACACAAGAGATCTGTTATATTTTTTTGAGGTGGTAAACTGATGAGCCGCTATACACTGTTGCACTATGGAACTGTCACATTTCCCTGTTTTCTTTAGTGCTCGCCGAGGAGGAATGTCAGTTATACCTAAACTTTCATGCCAAGTTCTATACCTGCACCATCTACAGTTATCGCCACCCGATAGATTGTGACAATTTTGCAGGCAGTTCCGATCAGCAAGAGTATAAATTCATGAATTGCGAAATAATGATTCAGCTTGAGGTACGTTCCTAGAGTTGTTCCATTTTTCCTGACTAAAAGTAATTTTTATTTTGCGTGTAAATTTTAATAAGTGGCTAGCATTGATAGAAAGATATGTATTTTCTCTATTTTAAAGTTTTATGGTACCTGACCGATTGTAAAGTTTTATGATATCTGATATATTATCAGGTTCAATGGTATCTGATATATTGTAAGGTTCTATGGTATCTATTCTATTTGGGTGTAGTGGATTGAAGGTTGCAAATTTGGATCCTACGCAATGTAATGTTTTTCTAAACCTGTAATTGTGGTTTCAGACAGACAAAAGGACACGACTCATATGATAGCATAGAATGCACATGTTGCATATTATTCATTGAGTATGCTCACTAAATTATTCACTGAAAAAGAAACTGTTCAATTGCTTCACATCTGGTTAAAGTTGAGAATTCTTTTGAAACTAGTTAACATATGATTGGTTTTTATGACATGGTTATTTTTTCTTTAATTCAGAGTAGCAGAGGACATTTGGAACCTTATGCTCCTGCATGCCTTTGACAGCGAGGACAAGCTGTTATCAACCTTAATGAGGTCACACGCTCACGATACCAGTTACCATACACCCGCTTACTGTCATACCAGTAACACCTACTGGTAAAAAGCTCAACTTCCCACAAGATCTGATAAATCCAAAAAGTCAGCTCGCTGTTCTCTACTGCAAAGGTACCAGTCAACCTGACAATGTAGAATTGACATCACAAGATAGTTTTAAAACAGTTGTTTTCAAATAAACATGAGTTGAATTTGCTTGTCATATTATTCTATTTTGACTATGTTTAGTTTGTGCACTTTTACTTAACTTGTAGGTGCTAATTCAAATATTATTGGTTCAGATATAGTGAAAGTGTTAAGCTCTTGTAAGTAATGCTGATATTTACCAGTACAAGTTACTTCTTTATTCTATAAGTCAAACAATCATCTATTGTACCTGATATATTGTTAGGTTCTATGGTATCTTATCTATTATGAAGCTTTATGGTACCTGATATATTGTAAGGCTCTGTAGTACCTGATGTATCGTAAGGTTTTTGGTACTTGATCAATTGTAAGGTTCTATGGTACCTGATCATTTGCAAAGTTCTATAGTAACTGAGCTATTGTCAGGTTCGCCCTTCACTCAGTTAGAGTACAGCAAATGGTGTATCGATAACTAACCATTATATTTAGAAGGTTGAAGTAGAGTAATAAAACTATGATGGTAAAATCCTATTGGTAAAGACAGTGACGGCTGTATTTGTACTTTAATACATTTTTTGTGCTACGCTAGGTAACTCTATGTTTACACATAGAGTTTGCTAGCGTAGCACAAAAATACAGTTCAAGTTGATATTATTTACTGCTGTGACAAAACCTCTTTTACTAGTAGTTAGTAACACAAGAGATCTGTTATATTTTTTGAGGTGGTAAACTGATGAGCCGCTATACACTGTTGCTCTATGGAACTGTCACATTTCCCTGTTTTCTTTAGTGCTCGCCGAGGAGGAATGTCAGTTATACCTAAACTTTCATGCCAAGTTCTATACCTGCACCATCTACAGTTATCGCCACCCGATAGATTGTGACAATTTTGCAGGCAGTTCCGATCAGCAAGAGTATAAATTCATGAATTGCGAAATAATGATTCAGCTTGAGGTACGTTCCTAGAGTTGTTCCATTTTTCCTGACTAAAAGTAATTTTTATTTTGCGTGTAAATTTTAATAAGTGGCTAGCATTGATAGAAAGATATGTATTTTCTCTATTTTAAAGTTTTATGGTACCTGATCAATTGCAAAGTTCTATGGTAAATGAGCTAATGTCAGGTTTGCCCTACATACAGTTAGAGTACAGCAAATGTTGTATCGATAACTAACCATTAGATTTGGAAGGTTGAAGTAGAGTAATAAAACTATGATGGTAAAATCTTATTGGTAAAGACAGTGACGGCTGTATTTGTACTTTAATACTTTTTTTGTGCTACGCTAGGTAACTCTATGTTTACACATAGAGTTTGCTAGCGTAGCACAAAAATACAGCTCAAGTTGATATTATTTACTGCTGTGACAAAACCTCTTTTACTAGTAGTTAGTAACACAAGAGATCTGTTATATTTTTTGAGGTGGTAAACTGATGAGCCGCTATACACTGTTGCACTATGGAACTGTCACATTTCCCTGTTTTCTTTAGTGCTCGCCGTGGAGGAATGTCAGTTATACCTAAACTTTCATGCCAAGTTCTATACCTGCACCATCTACAGTTATTGCCAGACGATAGGTTGTGACAATTTTGAAGGCAGTTCTGATCAGCAAGAGTGTAAATTCATGAATTGCGAAATAATGATTCAGCTTGAGGTACGTTCCTAGAGTTGTTCCATTTTTCCTGACTAAAAGTAATTTTTATTTTGCGTGTAAATTTTAATAAGTGGCTAGCATTGATAGAAAGATATGTATTTTCTCTATTTTAAAGTTTTATGGTACCTGATCAATTGCAAAGTTCTATGGTAAATGAGCTAATGTCAGGTTTGCCCTACATACAGTTAGAGTACAGCAAATGTTGTATCGATAACTAACCATTAGATTTGGAAGGTTGAAGTAGAGTAATAAAACTATGATGGTAAAATCTTATTGGTAAAGACAGTGACGGCGGTATTTATACTTTAATACATTTTTTGTGCTACGCTAGGTAACTCTATGTTTACACATAGAATTACCTAGCGTAGCACAAAAATGCAGTTCAAGTTGATATTATTTACTGCTGTGACAAAACCTCTTTTACTAGTAGTTAGTAACACAAGAGATCTGTTATATTTTTTTGAGGTGGTAAACTGATGAGCCGCTATACACTGTTGCACTATGGAACTGTCACATTTCCCTGTTTTCTTTAGTGCTCGCCGAGGAGGAATGTCAGTTATACCTAAACTTTCATGCCAAGTTCTATACCTGCACCATCTACAGTTATCGCCACCCGATAGATTGTGACAATTTTGCAGGCAGTTCCGATCAGCAAGAGTATAAATTCATGAATTGCGAAATAATGATTCAGCTTGAGGTACGTTCCTAGAGTTGTTCCATTTTTCCTGACTAAAAGTAATTTTTATTTTGCGTGTAAATTTTAATAAGTGGCTAGCATTGATAGAAAGATATGTATTTTCTCTATTTTAAAGTTTTATGGTACCTGACCGATTGTAAAGTTTTATGATATCTGATATATTATCAGGTTCAATGGTATCTGATATATTGTAAGGTTCTATGGTATCTATTCTATTTGGGTGTAGTGGATTGAAGGTTGCAAATTCGAATCCTACGCAATGTAATGTTTTTCTAAACCTGTAATTGTGGTTTCAGACAGACAAAAAGACACGACTCATATGATAGCATAGAATGCACATGTTGCATATTATTCATTGAGTATGCTCACTAAATTATTCACTGAAAAAGAAACTGTTCAATTGCTTCACATCTGGTTAAAGTTGAGAATTCTTTTGAAACTAGTTAACATATGATTGGTTTTTATGACATGGTTATTTTTTCTTTAATTCAGAGTAGCAGAGGACATTTGGAACCTTATGCTTCTGCATGCCTTTGATAGCGAGGACAAGCTGTTATCAACCTTAATGAGGTCACACGCTTACCATACCAGTTACCATACACCCGCTTACTGTCATACCAGTAACACCTACTGGTAAAAAGCTCAACTTCCCACAAGATCTGATAAATCCAAAAAGTCAGCTCGCTGTTCTCTACTGCAAAGGTACCAGTCAACCTGACAATGTAGAATTGACATCACAAGATAGTTTTAAAACAGTTGTTTTTAAATAAACATGAGTGTTGAATTTGCTTGTCATATTATTCTATTTTGACTATGTTTAGTTTGTGCACTTTTACTTAACTTGTAGGTGCTAATTCAAATATTATTGGTTCAGATATAGTGAAAGTGTTAAGCTCTTGTAAGTAATGCTGATATTTACCAGTACAAGTTACTTCTTTATTCTATAAGTCAAACAATCATCTATTGTACCTGATATATTGTTAGGTTCTATGGTATCTTATCTATTATGAAGCTTTATGGTACCTGATATATTGTAAGGCTCTGTAGTACCTGATGTATCGTAAGGTTTTTGGTACTTGATCAATTGTAAGGTTCTATGGTACCTGATCATTTGCAAAGTTCTATAGTAACTGAGCTATTGTCAGGTTCGCCCTTCACTCAGTTAGAGTACAGCAAATGGTGTATCGATAACTAACCATTATATTTAGAAGGTTGAAGTAGAGTAATAAAACTATGATGGTAAAATCTTATTGGTAAAGACAGTGACGGCTGTATTTGTACTTTAATACTTTTTTTGTGCTACGCTAGGTAACTCTATGTTTACACATAGAGTTTGCTAGCGTAGCACAAAAATACAGCTCAAGTTGATAGGCTATTACTTACTGCTGTGACAAAACATCTAATACTAGTAGTTAGTAACACAAGAGATCTGTTATATTTTTTTTCAGGTGGTAAACTGATGAGCCGCTATACACTGTTGCACTATGGAACTGTCACATTTCCCTGTTTTCTTTAGTGCTCGCCGTGGAGGAATGTCAGTTATACCTAAACTTTCATGCCAAGTTCTATACCTGCACCATCTACAGTTATCGCTAGACGATAGGTTGTGACAATTTTGAAGGCAGTTCTGATCAGCAAGAGTGTAAATTCATGAATTGCGAAATAATGATTAGGCTTGAGGTACGTTTCTAAAGTTTTTCCATTTTTCCTGACTAAAGGTGATTTTTATTTTGCGTGTAAACATATAAAAGTGATTAGCATTGATAGAAAGCTATGTATTTTCTCTATTGTAAGGTGCTATGGTACCTGATCAATTGCAAAGTTCTATGGTAAATGAGCTAATGTCAGGTTTGCCCTACATACAGTTAGAGTACAGCAAATGTTGTATCGATAACTAACCATTAGATTTGGAAGGTTGAAGTAGAGTAATAAAACTATGATGGTAAAATCTTATTGGTAAAGACAGTGACGGCGGTATTTATACTTTAATACATTTTTTGTGCTACGCTAGGTAACTCTATGTTTACACATAGAATTACCTAGCGTAGCACAAAAATACAGTTCAAGTTGATATTATTTACTGCTGTGACAAAACCTCTTTTACTAGTAGTTAGTAACACAAGAGATCTGTTATATTTTTTTGAGGTGGTAAACTGATGAGCCGCTATACACTGTTGCACTATGGAACTGTCACATTTCCCTGTTTTCTTTAGTGCTCGCCGAGGAGGAATGTCAGTTATACCTAAACTTTCATGCCAAGTTCTATACCTGCACCATCTACAGTTATCGCCACCCGATAGATTGTGACAATTTTGCAGGCAGTTCCGATCAGCAAGAGTATAAATTCATGAATTGCGAAATAATGATTCAGCTTGAGGTACGTTACTAGAGTTGTTCCATTTTTCCTGACTAAAAGTAATTTTTATTTTGCGTGTAAATTTTAATAAGTGGCTAGCATTGATAGAAAGATATGTATTTTCTCTATTTTAAAGTTTTATGGTACCTGATCAATTGCAAAGTTCTATGGTAAATGAGCTAATGTCAGGTTTGCCCTACATACAGTTAGAGTACAGCAAATGTTGTATCGATAACTAACCATTAGATTTGGAAGGTTGAAGTAGAGTAATAAAACTATGATGGTAAAATCTTATTGGTAAAGACAGTGACGGCGGTATTTATACTTTAATACATTTTTTGTGCTACGCTAGGTAACTCTATGTTTACACATAGAATTACCTAGCGTAGCACAAAAATACAGTTCAAGTTGATATTATTTACTGCTGTGACAAAACCTCTTTTACTAGTAGTTAGTAACACAAGAGATCTGTTATATTTTTTTGAGGTGGTAAACTGATGAGCCGCTATACACTGTTGCACTATGGAACTGTCACATTTCCCTGTTTTCTTTAGTGCTCGCCGAGGAGGAATGTCAGTTATACCTAAACTTTCATGCCAAGTTCTATACCTGCACCATCTACAGTTATCGCCACCCGATAGATTGTGACAATTTTGCAGGCAGTTCCGATCAGCAAGAGTATAAATTCATGAATTGCGAAATAATGATTCAGCTTGAGGTACGTTCCTAGAGTTGTTCCATTTTTCCTGACTAAAAGTAATTTTTATTTTGCGTGTAAACATATAAAAGTGACTAGCATTGATAGAAAGCTATGTATTTTCTCTATTGTAAGGTGCTATGGTACCTGATCAATTGCAAAGTTCTATGGTAAATGAGCTAATGTCAGGTTTGCCCTACATACAGTTAGAGTACAGCAAATGTTGTATCGATAACTAACCATTAGATTTGGAAGGTTGAAGTAGAGTAATAAAACTATGATGGTAAAATCTTATTGGTAAAGACAGTGACGGCGGTATTTATACTTTAATACATTTTTTGTGCTACGCTAGGTAACTCTATGTTTACACATAGAATTACCTAGCGTAGCACAAAAATACAGTTCAAGTTGATATTATTTACTGCTGTGACAAAACCTCTTTTACTAGTAGTTAGTAACACAAGAGATCTGTTATATTTTTTTGAGGTGGTAAACTGATGAGCTGCTATACACTGTTGCACTATGGAACTGTCACATTTCCCTGTTTTCTTTAGTGCTCGCCGTGGAGGAATGTCAGTTATACCTAAACTTTCATGCCAAGTTCTATACCTGCACCATCTACAGTTATCGCCACACGATAGGTTGTGACAATTTTGAAGGCAGTTCTGATCAGCAAGAGTGTAAATTCATGAATTGCGAAATAATGATTAGGCTTGAGGTACGTTTCTAAAGTTTTTCCATTTTTCCTGACTAAAGGTGATTTTTATTTTGCGTGTAAACATATAAAAGTGACTAGCATTGATAGAAAGCTATGTATTTTCTCTATTGTAAGGTGCTATGGTACCTGATCAATTGCAAAGTTCTATGGTAAATGAGCTAATGTCAGGTTTGCCCTACATACAGTTAGAGTACAGCAAATGTTGTATCGATAACTAACCATTAGATTTGGAAGGTTGAAGTAGAGTAATAAAACTATGATGGTAAAATCTTATTGGTAAAGACAGTGACGGCGGTATTTATACTTTAATACATTTTTTGTGCTACGCTAGGTAACTCTATGTTTACACATAGAATTACCTAGCGTAGCACAAAAATACAGTTCAAGTTGATATTATTTACTGCTGTGACAAAACCTCTTTTACTAGTAGTTAGTAACACAAGAGATCTGTTATATTTTTTTGAGGTGGTAAACTGATGAGCCGCTATACACTGTTGCACTATGGAACTGTCACATTTCCCTGTTTTCTTTAGTGCTCGCCGAGGAGGAATGTCAGTTATACCTAAACTTTCATGCCAAGTTCTATACCTGCACCATCTACAGTTATCGCCACCCGATAGATTGTGACAATTTTGCAGGCAGTTCCGATCAGCAAGAGTATAAATTCATGAATTGCGAAATAATGATTCAGCTTGAGGTACGTTCCTAGAGTTGTTCCATTTTTCCTGACTAAAAGTAATTTTTATTTTGCGTGTAAATTTTAATAAGTGGCTAGCATTGATAGAAAGATATGTATCTCTATTTTAAAGTTTTATGGTACCTGATCAATTGCAAAGTTCTATGGTAAATGAGCTAATGTCAGGTTTGCCCTACATACAGTTAGAGTACAGCAAATGTTGTATCGATAACTAACCATTAGATTTGGAAGGTTGAAGTAGAGTAATAAAACTATGATGGTAAAATCTTATTGGTAAAGACAGTGACGGCGGTATTTATACTTTAATACATTTTTTGTGCTACGCTAGGTAACTCTATGTTTACACATAGAATTACCTAGCGTAGCACAAAAATACAGTTCAAGTTGATATGATTTACTGCTGTGACAAAACCTCTTTTACTAGTAGTTAGTAACACAAGAGATCTGTTATATTTTTTTGAGGTGGTAAACTGATGAGCCGCTATACACTGTTGCACTATGGAACTGTCACATTTCCCTGTTTTCTTTAGTGCTCGCCGAGGAGGAATGTCAGTTATACCTAAACTTTCATGCCAAGTTCTATACCTGCACCATCTACAGTTATCGCCACCCGATAGATTGTGACAATTTTGCAGGCAGTTCCGATCAGCAAGAGTATAAATTCATGAATTGCGAAATAATGATTCAGCTTGAGGTACGTTCCTAGAGTTGTTCCATTTTTCCTGACTAAAAGTAATTTTTATTTTGCGTGTAAATTTTAATAAGTGGCTAGCATTGATAGAAAGATATGTATTTTCTCTATTTTAAAGTTTTATGGTACCTGACCGATTGTAAAGTTTTATGATATCTGATATATTATCAGGTTCAATGGTATCTGATATATTGTAAGGTTCTATGGTATCTATTCTATTTGGGTGTAGTGGATTGAAGGTTGCAAATTCGAATCCTACGCAATGTAATGTTTTTCTAAACCTGTAATTGTGGTTTCAGACAGACAAAAGGACACGACTCATATGATAGCATAGAATGCACATGTTGCATATTATTCATTGAGTATGCTCACTAAATTATTCACTGAAAAAGAAACTGTTCAATTGCTTCACATCTGGTTAAAGTTGAGAATTCTTTTGAAACTAGTTAACATATGATTGGTTTTTATGACATGGTTATTTTTTCTTTAATTCAGAGTAGCAGAGGACATTTGGAACCTTATGCTTCTGCATGCCTTTGACAGCGAGGACAAGCTGTTATCAACCTTAATGAGGTCACACGCTTACCATACCAGTTACCATACACCCGCTTACTGTCATACCAGTAACACCTACTGGTAAAAAGCTCAACTTCCCACAAGATCTGATAAATCCAAAAAGTCAGCTCGCTGTTCTCTACTGCAAAGGGACCAGTCAACCTGACAATGTAGAATTGACATCACAAGATAGTTTTAAAACAGTTGTTTTCAAATAAACATGAGTGTTGAATTTGCTTGTCATATTATTCTATTTTGACTATGTTTAGTTTGTGCACTTTTACTTAACTTGTAGGTGCTAATTCAAATATTATTGGTTCAGATATAGTGAAAGTGTTAAGCTCTTGTAAGTAATGCTGATATTTACCAGTACAAGTTACTTCTTTATTCTATAAGTCAAACAATCATCTATTGTACCTGATATATTGTTAGGTTCTATGGTATCTTATCTATTATGAAGCTTTATGGTACCTGATATATTGTAAGGCTCTGTAGTACCTGATGTATCGTAAGGTTTTTGGTACTTGATCAATTGTAAGGTTCTATGGTACCTGATCATTTGCAAAGTTCTATAGTAACTGAGCTATTGTCAGGTTCGCCCTTCACTCAGTTAGAGTACAGCAAATGGTGTATCGATAACTAACCATTATATTTAGAAGGTTGAAGTAGAGTAATAGAACTATGATGGTAAAATCTTATTGGTAAAGACAGTGACGGCTGTATTTGTACTTTAATACTTTTTTTGTGCTACGCTAGGTAACTCTATGTTTACACATAGAGTTTGCTAGCGTAGCACAAAAATACAGCTCAAGTTGATAGGCTATTACTTACTGCTGTGACAAAACATCTAATACTAGTAGTTAGTAACACAAGAGATCTGTTATATTTTTTTTCAGGTGGTAAACTGATGAGCTGTTATACACTGTTGCACTATGGAACTGTCACATTTCCCTGTTTTCTTTAGTGCTCGCCGTGGAGGAATGTCAGTTATACCTAAACTTTCATGCCAAGTTCTATACCTGCACCATCTACAGTTATCGCCAGACGATAGGTTGTGACAATTTTGAAGGCAGTTCTGATCAGCAAGAGTGTAAATTCATGAATTGCGAAATAATGATTCAGCTTGAGGTACGTTCCTAGAGTTGTTCCATTTTTCCTGACTAAAAGTAATTTTTATTTTGCGTGTAAATTTTAATAAGTGGCTAGCATTGATAGAAAGATATGTATTTTCTCTATTTTAAAGTTTTATGGTACCTGATCAATTGCAAAGTTCTATGGTAAATGAGCTAATGTCAGGTTTGCCCTACATACAGTTAGAGTACAGCAAATGTTGTATCGATAACTAACCATTATATTTAGAAGGTTGAAGTAGAGTAATAAAACTATGATGGTAAAATCCTATTGGTAAAGACAGTGACGGCTGTATTTGTACTTTAATACATTTTTTGTGCTACGCTAGGTAACTCTATGTTTCCACATAGAGTTTGCTAGCGTAGCACAAAAATACAGTTCAAGTTGATATTATTTACTGCTGTGACAAAACCTCTTTTACTAGTAGTTAGTAACACAAGAGATCTGTTATATTTTTTGAGGTGGTAAACTGATGAGCCGCTATACACTGTTGCACTATGGAACTGTCACATTTCCCTGTTTTCTTTAGTGCTCGCCGAGGAGGAATGTCAGTTATACCTAAACTTTCATGCCAAGTTCTATACCTGCACCATCTACAGTTATCGCCACCCAATAGATTGTGACAATTTTGCAGGCAGTTCCGATCAGCAAGAGTATAAATTCATGAATTGCGAAATAATGATTCAGCTTGAGGTACGTTCCTAGAGTTGTTCCATTTTTCCTGACTAAAAGTAATTTTTATTTTGCGTGTAAATTTTAATAAGTGGCTAGCATTGATAGAAAGATATGTATTTTCTCTATTTTAAAGTTTTATGGTACCTGATCAATTGCAAAGTTCTATGGTAAATGAGCTAATGTCAGGTTTGCCCTACATACAGTTAGAGTACAGCAAATGTTGTATCGATAACTAACCATTAGATTTGGAAGGTTGAAGTAGAGTAATAAAACTATGATGGTAAAATCTTATTGGTAAAGACAGTGACGGCGGTATTTATACTTTAATACATTTTTTGTGCTACGCTAGGTAACTCTATGTTTACACATAGAATTACCTAGCGTAGCACAAAAATACAGTTCAAGTTGATATTATTTACTGCTGTGACAAAACCTCTTTTACTAGTAGTTAGTAACACAAGAGATCTGTTATATTTTTTTGAGGTGGTAAACTGATGAGCCGCTATACACTGTTGCACTATGGAACTGTCACATTTCCCTGTTTTCTTTAGTGCTCGCCGAGGAGGAACGTCAGTTATACCTAAACTTTCATGCCAAGTTCTATACCTGCACCATCTACAGTTATCGCCACACGATAGGTTGTGACAATTTTGAAGGCAGTTCTGATCAGCAAGAGTGTAAATTCATGAATTGCGAAATAATGATTAGGCTTGAGGTACGTTTCTAAGGTTTTTCCATTTTTCCTGACTAAAGGTGATTTTTATTTTGCGTGTAAACATATAAAAGTGACTAGCATTGATAGAAAGATATGTATTTTCTCTATTTGAAAGTTTTATGGTACCTGATCAATTGCAAAGTTCTATGGTAAATGAGCTAATGTCAGGTTTGCCCTACATACAGTTAGAGTACAGCAAATGTTGTATCGATAACTAACCATTAGATTTGGAAGGTTGAAGTAGAGTAATAAAACTATGATGGTAAAATCTTATTGGTAAAGACAGTGACGGCGGTATTTATACTTTAATACATTTTTTGTGCTACGCTAGGTAACTCTATGTTTACACATAGAATTACCTAGCGTAGCACAAAAAATACAGTTCAAGTTGATATTATTTACTGCTGTGACAAAACCTCTTTTACTAGTAGTTAGTAACACAAGAGATCTGTTATATTTTTTTGAGGTGGTAAACTGATGAGCCGCTATACACTGTTGCACTATGGAACTGTCACATTTCCCTGTTTTCTTTAGTGCTCGCCGAGGAGGAATGTCAGTTATACCTAAACTTTCATGCCAAGTTCTATACCTGCACCATCTACAGTTATCGCCACCCGATAGATTGTGACAATTTTGCAGGCAGTTCCGATCAGCAAGAGTATAAATTCATGAATTGCGAAATAATGATTCAGCTTGAGGTACGTTCCTAGAGTTGTTCCATTTTTCCTGACTAAAAGTAATTTTTATTTTGCGTGTAAATTTTAATAAGTGGCTAGCATTGATAGAAAGATATGTATTTTCTCTATTTTAAAGTTTTATGGTACCTGACCGATTGTAACGTTTTATGATATCTGTTATATTATCAGGTTCAATGGTATCTGATATATTGTAAGGTTCTATGGTATCTATTCTATTTGGGTGTAGTGGATTGAAGGTTGCAAATTCGAATCCTACGCAATGTAATGTTTTTCTAAACCTGTAATTGTGGTTTCAGACAGACAAAAGGACACGACTCATATGATAGCATAGAATGCACATGTTGCATATTATTCATTGAGTATGCTCACTAAATTATTCACTGAAAAAGAAACTGTTCAATTGCTTCACATCTGGTTAAAGTTGAGAATTCTTTTGAAACTAGTTAACATATGATTGGTTTTTATGACATGGTTATTTTTTCTTTAATTCAGAGTAGCAGAGGACATTTGGAACCTTATGCTTCTGCATGCCTTTGACAGCGAGGACAAGCTGTTATCAACCTTAATGAGGTCACACGCTTACCATACCAGTTACCATACACCCGCTTACTGTCATACCAGTAACACCTACTGGTAAAAAGCTCAACTTCCCACAAGATCTGATAAATCCAAAAAGTCAGCTCGCTGTTCTCTACTGCAAAGGTACCAGTCAACCTGACAATGTAGAATTGACATCACAAGATAGTTTTAAAACAGTTGTTTTCAAATAAACATGAGTGTTGAATTTGCTTGTCATATTATTCTATTTTGACTATGTTTAGTTTGTGCACTTTTACTTAACTTGTAGGTGCTAATTCAAATATTATTGGTTCAGATATAGTGAAAGTGTTAAGCTCTTGTAAGTAATGCTGATATTTACCAGTACAAGTTACTTCTTTATTCTATAAGTCAAACAATCATCTATTGTACCTGATATATTGTAAGGCTCTGTAGTACCTGATGTATCGTAAGGTTTTTGGTACTTGATCAATTGTAAGGCTCTATGGTACCTGATCATTTGCAAAGTCCTATAGTAACTGAGCTATTGTCAGGTTCGCCCTTCACTCAGTTAGAGTACAGCAAATGGTGTATCGATAACTAACCATTATATTTAGAAGGTTGAAGTAGAGTAATAAAACTATGATGGTAAAATCCTATTGGTAAAGACAGTGACGGCTGTATTTGTACTTTAATACATTTTTTGTGCTACGCTAGGTAACTCTATGTTTACACATAGAGTTTGCTAGCGTAGCACAAAAATACAGCTCAAGTTGATAGGCTATTACTTACTGCTGTGACAAAACATCTAATACTAGTAGTTAGTAACACAAGAGATCTGTTATATTTTTTTTCAGGTGGTAAACTGATGAGCTGCTATACACTGTTGCACTATGGAACTGTCACATTTCCCTGTTTTTTTTAGTGCTCGCCGTGGAGGAATGTCAGTTATACCTAAACTTTCATGCCAAGTTCTATACCTGCACCATCTACAGTTATCGCCACACGATAGGTTGTGACAATTTTGAAGGCAGTTCTGATCAGCAAGAGTGTAAATTCATGAATTGCGAAATAATGATTCAGCTTGAGGTACGTTTCTAAAGTTTTTCCATTTTTCCTGACTAAAAGTGATTTTTATTTTGCGTGTAAACATATAAAAGTGACTAGCATTGATAGAAAGATATGTATTTTCTCTATTTTAAAGTTTTATGGTACCTGATCAATTGCAAAGTTCTATGGTAAATGAGCTAATGTCAGGTTTGCCCTACATACAGTTAGAGTACAGCAAATGTTGTATCGATAACTAACCATTAGATTTGGAAGGTTGAAGTAGAGTAATAAAACTATGATGGTAAAATCTTATTGGTAAAGACAGTGACGGCGGTATTTATACTTTAATACATTTTTTGTGCTACGCTAGGTAACTCTATGTTTACACATAGAGTTTGCTAGCGTAGCACAAAAATACAGCTCAATTTGATAGGCTATTACTTACTGCTGTGACAAAACATCTAATACTAGTAGTTAGTAACACAAGAGATCTGTTATATTTTTTTTCAGGTGGTAAACTGATGAGCTGCTATACACTGTTGCACTATGGAACTGTCACATTTCCCTGTTTTCTTTAGTGCTCGCCGTGGAGGAATGTCAGTTATACCTAAACTTTCATGCCAAGTTCTATACCTGCACCATCTACAGTTATCGCCACACGATAGGTTGTGACAATTTTGAAGGCAGTTCTGATCAGCAAGAGTGTAAATTCATGAATTGCGAAATAATGATTAGGCTTGAGGTACGTTTCTAAAGTGTTTCCATTTTTCCTGACTAAAGGTGATTTTTATTTTGCGTGTAAACATATAAAAGTGACTAGCATTGATAGAAAGCTATGTATTTTCTCTATTGTAAGGTGCTATGGTACCTGATCAATTGCAAAGTTCTATGGTAAATGAGCTAATGTCAGTTTTGCCCTACGTACAGTTAGAGTACAGCAAATGTTGTATCGATAACTAACCATTAGATTTGGAAGGTTGAAGTAGAGTAATAAAACTATGATGGTAAAATCTTATTGGTAAAGACAGTGACGGCGGTATTTATACTTTAATACATTTTTTGTGCTACGCTAGGTAACTCTATGTTTACACATAGAATTACCTAGCGTAGCACAAAAATACAGTTCAAGTTGATATTATTTACTGCTGTGACAAAACCTCTTTTACTAGTAGTTAGTAACACAAGAGATCTGTTATATTTTTTGAGGTGGTTAACTGATGAGCCGCTATACACTGTTGCACTATGGAACTGTCACATTTCCCTGTTTTCTTTAGTGCTCGCCGAGGAGGAATGTCAGTTATACCTAAACTTTCATGCCAAGTTCTATACCTGCACCATCTACAGTTATCGCCACCCGATAGATTGTGACAATTTTGCAGGCAGTTCCGATCAGCAAGAGTATAAATTCATGCATTGCGAAATAATGATTCAGCTTGAGGTACGTTCCTAGAGTTGTTCCATTTTTCCTGACTAAAAGTAATTTTTATTTTGCGTGTAAATTTTAATAAGTGGCTAGCATTGATAGAAAGATATGTATTTTCTCTATTTTAAAGTTTTATGGTACCTGATCAATTGCAAAGTTCTATGGTAAATGAGCTAATGTCAGGTTTGCCCTACATACAGTTAGAGTACAGCAAATGTTGTATCGATAACTAACCATTAGATTTGGAAGGTTGAAGTAGAGTAATAAAACTATGATTGTAAAATCTTATTGGTAAAGACAGTGACGGCGGTATTTATACTTTAATACATTTTTTGTGCTACGCTAGGTAACTCTATGTTTACACATAGAGTTTGCTAGCGTAGCACAAAAATACAGCTCAAGTTGATATTATTTACTGCTGTGACAAAACCTCTTTTACTAGTAGTTAGTAACACAAGAGATCTGTTATATTTTTTGAGGTGGTAAACTGATGAGCCGCTATACACTGTTGCACTATGGAACTGTCACATTTCCCTGTTTTCTTTAGTGCTCGCCGTGGAGGAATGTCAGTTATACCTAAACTTTCATGCCAAGTTCTATACCTGCACCATCTACAGTTATCGCCACACAATAGGTTGTGACAATTTTGAAGGCAGTTCTGATCAGCAAGAGTGTAAATTCATGAATTGCGAAATAATGATTAGGCTTGAGGTACGTTTCTAAAGTTTTTCCATTTTTCCTGACTAAAGGTGATTTTTATTTTGCGTGTAAACATATAAAAGTGACTAGCATTGATAGAAAGATATGTATTTTCTCTATTTTAAAGTTATATGGTACCTGACCGATTGTAAAGTTTTATGATATCTGATATATTATCAGGTTCAATGGTATCTGATATATTGTAAGGTTCTATGGTATCTATTCTATTTGGGTGTAGTGGATTGAAGGTTGCAAATTCGAATCCTACGCAATGTAATGTTTTTCTAAACCTGTAATTGTGGTTTCAGACAGACAAAAGGACACGACTCATATGATAGCATAGAATGCACATGTTGCATATTATTCATTGAGTATGCTCACTAAATTATTCACTGAAAAAGAAACTGTTCAATTGCTTCACATCTGGTTAAAGTTGAGAATTCTTTTGAAACTAGTTAACATATGATTGGTTTTTATGACATGGTTATTTTTTCTTTAATTCAGAGTAGCAGAGGACATTTGGAACCTTATGCTTCTGCATGCCTTTGACAGCGAGGACAAGCTGTTATCAACCTTAATGAGGTCACACGCTTACCATACCAGTTACCATACACCCGCTTACTGTCATACCAGTAACACCTACTGGTAAAAAGCTCAACTTCCCACAAGATCTGATAAATCCAAAAAGTCAGCTCGCTGTTCTCTACTGCAAAGGTACCAGTCAACCTGACAATGTAGAATTGACATCACAAGATAGTTTTAAAACAGTTGTTTTCAAATAAACATGAGTGTTGAATTTGCTTGTCATATTATTCTATTTTGACTATGTTTAGTTTGTGCACTTTTACTTAACTTGTAGGTGCTAATTCAAATATTATTGGTTCAGATATAGTGAAAGTGTTAAGCTCTTGTAAGTAATGCTGATATTTACCAGTACAAGTTACTTCTTTATTCTATAAGTCAAACAATCATCTATTGTACCTGATATATTGTTAGGTTCTATGGTATCTTATCTATTATGAAGCTTTATGGTACCTGATATATTGTAAGGCTCTGTAGTACCTGATGTATCGTAAGGTTTTTGGTACTTGATCAATTGTAAGGTTCTATGGTACCTGATCATTTGCAAAGTTCTATAGTAACTGAGCTATTGTCAGGTTCGCCCTTCACTCAGTTAGAGTACAGCAAATGGTGTATCGATAACTAACCATTATATTTAGAAGGTTGAAGTAGAGTAATAAAACTATGATGGTAAAATCCTATTGGTAAAGACAGTGACGGCTGTATTTGTACTTTAATACATTTTTTGTGCTACGCTAGGTAACTCTATGTTTCCACATAGAGTTTGCTAGCGTAGCACAAAAATACAGTTCAAGTTGATATTATTTACTGCTGTGACAAAACCTCTTTTACTAGTAGTTAGTAACACAAGAGATCTGTTATATTTTTTGAGGTGGTAAACTGATGAGCCGCTATACACTGTTGCACTATGGAACTGTCACATTTCCCTGTTTTCTTTAGTGCTCGCCGAGGAGGAATGTCAGTTATACCTAAACTTTCATGCCAAGTTCTATACCTGCACCATCTACAGTTATCGCCACCCAATAGATTGTGACAATTTTGCAGGCAGTTCCGATCAGCAAGAGTATAAATTCATGAATTGCGAAATAATGATTCAGCTTGAGGTACGTTCCTAGAGTTGTTCCATTTTTCCTGACTAAAAGTAATTTTTATTTTGCGTGTAAATTTTAATAAGTGGCTAGCATTGATAGAAAGATATGTATTTTCTCTATTTTAAAGTTTTATGGTACCTGATCAATTGCAAAGTTCTATGGTAAATGAGCTAATGTCAGGTTTGCCCTACATACAGTTAGAGTACAGCAAATGTTGTATCGATAACTAACCATTAGATTTGGAAGGTTGAAGTAGAGTAATAAAACTATGATGGTAAAATCTTATTGGTAAAGACAGTGACGGCGGTATTTATACTTTAATACATTTTTTGTGCTACGCTAGGTAACTCTATGTTTACACATAGAATTACCTAGCGTAGCACAAAAATACAGTTCAAGTTGATATTATTTACTGCTGTGACAAAACCTCTTTTACTAGTAGTTAGTAACACAAGAGATCTGTTATATTTTTTTGAGGTGGTAAACTGATGAGCCGCTATACACTGTTGCACTATGGAACTGTCACATTTCCCTGTTTTCTTTAGTGCTCGCCGAGGAGGAACGTCAGTTATACCTAAACTTTCATGCCAAGTTCTATACCTGCACCATCTACAGTTATCGCCACACGATAGGTTGTGACAATTTTGAAGGCAGTTCTGATCAGCAAGAGTGTAAATTCATGAATTGCGAAATAATGATTAGGCTTGAGGTACGTTTCTAAGGTTTTTCCATTTTTCCTGACTAAAGGTGATTTTTATTTTGCGTGTAAACATATAAAAGTGACTAGCATTGATAGAAAGATATGTATTTTCTCTATTTGAAAGTTTTATGGTACCTGATCAATTGCAAAGTTCTATGGTAAATGAGCTAATGTCAGGTTTGCCCTACATACAGTTAGAGTACAGCAAATGTTGTATCGATAACTAACCATTAGATTTGGAAGGTTGAAGTAGAGTAATAAAACTATGATGGTAAAATCTTATTGGTAAAGACAGTGACGGCGGTATTTATACTTTAATACATTTTTTGTGCTACGCTAGGTAACTCTATGTTTACACATAGAATTACCTAGCGTAGCACAAAAAATACAGTTCAAGTTGATATTATTTACTGCTGTGACAAAACCTCTTTTACTAGTAGTTAGTAACACAAGAGATCTGTTATATTTTTTTGAGGTGGTAAACTGATGAGCCGCTATACACTGTTGCACTATGGAACTGTCACATTTCCCTGTTTTCTTTAGTGCTCGCCGAGGAGGAATGTCAGTTATACCTAAACTTTCATGCCAAGTTCTATACCTGCACCATCTACAGTTATCGCCACCCGATAGATTGTGACAATTTTGCAGGCAGTTCCGATCAGCAAGAGTATAAATTCATGAATTGCGAAATAATGATTCAGCTTGAGGTACGTTCCTAGAGTTGTTCCATTTTTCCTGACTAAAAGTAATTTTTATTTTGCGTGTAAATTTTAATAAGTGGCTAGCATTGATAGAAAGATATGTATTTTCTCTATTTTAAAGTTTTATGGTACCTGACCGATTGTAAAGTTTTATGATATCTGTTATATTATCAGGTTCAATGGTATCTGATATATTGTAAGGTTCTATGGTATCTATTCTATTTGGGTGTAGTGGATTGAAGGTTGCAAATTCGAATCCTACGCAATGTAATGTTTTTCTAAACCTGTAATTGTGGTTTCAGACAGACAAAAGGACACGACTCATATGATAGCATAGAATGCACATGTTGCATATTATTCATTGAGTATGCTCACTAAATTATTCACTGAAAAAGAAACTGTTCAATTGCTTCACATCTGGTTAAAGTTGAGAATTCTTTTGAAACTAGTTAACATATGATTGGTTTTTATGACATGGTTATTTTTTCTTTAATTCAGAGTAGCAGAGGACATTTGGAACCTTATGCTTCTGCATGCCTTTGACAGCGAGGACAAGCTGTTATCAACCTTAATGAGGTCACACGCTTACCATACCAGTTACCATACACCCGCTTACTGTCATACCAGTAACACCTACTGGTAAAAAGCTCAACTTCCCACAAGATCTGATAAATCCAAAAAGTCAGCTCGCTGTTCTCTACTGCAAAGGTACCAGTCAACCTGACAATGTAGAATTGACATCACAAGATAGTTTTAAAACAGTTGTTTTCAAATAAACATGAGTGTTGAATTTGCTTGTCATATTATTCTATTTTGACTATGTTTAGTTTGTGCACTTTTACTTAACTTGTAGGTGCTAATTCAAATATTATTGGTTCAGATATAGTGAAAGTGTTAAGCTCTTGTAAGTAATGCTGATATTTACCAGTACAAGTTACTTCTTTATTCTATAAGTCAAACAATCATCTATTGTACCTGATATATTGTAAGGCTCTGTAGTACCTGATGTATCGTAAGGTTTTTGGTACTTGATCAATTGTAAGGCTCTATGGTACCTGATCATTTGCAAAGTCCTATAGTAACTGAGCTATTGTCAGGTTCGCCCTTCACTCAGTTAGAGTACAGCAAATGGTGTATCGATAACTAACCATTATATTTAGAAGGTTGAAGTAGAGTAATAAAACTATGATGGTAAAATCCTATTGGTAAAGACAGTGACGGCTGTATTTGTACTTTAATACATTTTTTGTGCTACGCTAGGTAACTCTATGTTTACACATAGAGTTTGCTAGCGTAGCACAAAAATACAGCTCAAGTTGATAGGCTATTACTTACTGCTGTGACAAAACATCTAATACTAGTAGTTAGTAACACAAGAGATCTGTTATATTTTTTTTCAGGTGGTAAACTGATGAGCTGCTATACACTGTTGCACTATGGAACTGTCACATTTCCCTGTTTTTTTTAGTGCTCGCCGTGGAGGAATGTCAGTTATACCTAAACTTTCATGCCAAGTTCTATACCTGCACCATCTACAGTTATCGCCACACGATAGGTTGTGACAATTTTGAAGGCAGTTCTGATCAGCAAGAGTGTAAATTCATGAATTGCGAAATAATGATTCAGCTTGAGGTACGTTTCTAAAGTTTTTCCATTTTTCCTGACTAAAAGTGATTTTTATTTTGCGTGTAAACATATAAAAGTGACTAGCATTGATAGAAAGATATGTATTTTCTCTATTTTAAAGTTTTATGGTACCTGATCAATTGCAAAGTTCTATGGTAAATGAGCTAATGTCAGGTTTGCCCTACATACAGTTAGAGTACAGCAAATGTTGTATCGATAACTAACCATTAGATTTGGAAGGTTGAAGTAGAGTAATAAAACTATGATGGTAAAATCTTATTGGTAAAGACAGTGACGGCGGTATTTATACTTTAATACATTTTTTGTGCTACGCTAGGTAACTCTATGTTTACACATAGAGTTTGCTAGCGTAGCACAAAAATACAGCTCAATTTGATAGGCTATTACTTACTGCTGTGACAAAACATCTAATACTAGTAGTTAGTAACACAAGAGATCTGTTATATTTTTTTTCAGGTGGTAAACTGATGAGCTGCTATACACTGTTGCACTATGGAACTGTCACATTTCCCTGTTTTCTTTAGTGCTCGCCGTGGAGGAATGTCAGTTATACCTAAACTTTCATGCCAAGTTCTATACCTGCACCATCTACAGTTATCGCCACACGATAGGTTGTGACAATTTTGAAGGCAGTTCTGATCAGCAAGAGTGTAAATTCATGAATTGCGAAATAATGATTAGGCTTGAGGTACGTTTCTAAAGTGTTTCCATTTTTCCTGACTAAAGGTGATTTTTATTTTGCGTGTAAACATATAAAAGTGACTAGCATTGATAGAAAGCTATGTATTTTCTCTATTGTAAGGTGCTATGGTACCTGATCAATTGCAAAGTTCTATGGTAAATGAGCTAATGTCAGTTTTGCCCTACGTACAGTTAGAGTACAGCAAATGTTGTATCGATAACTAACCATTAGATTTGGAAGGTTGAAGTAGAGTAATAAAACTATGATGGTAAAATCTTATTGGTAAAGACAGTGACGGCGGTATTTATACTTTAATACATTTTTTGTGCTACGCTAGGTAACTCTATGTTTACACATAGAATTACCTAGCGTAGCACAAAAATACAGTTCAAGTTGATATTATTTACTGCTGTGACAAAACCTCTTTTACTAGTAGTTAGTAACACAAGAGATCTGTTATATTTTTTGAGGTGGTTAACTGATGAGCCGCTATACACTGTTGCACTATGGAACTGTCACATTTCCCTGTTTTCTTTAGTGCTCGCCGAGGAGGAATGTCAGTTATACCTAAACTTTCATGCCAAGTTCTATACCTGCACCATCTACAGTTATCGCCACCCGATAGATTGTGACAATTTTGCAGGCAGTTCCGATCAGCAAGAGTATAAATTCATGAATTGCGAAATAATGATTCAGCTTGAGGTACGTTCCTAGAGTTGTTCCATTTTTCCTGACTAAAAGTAATTTTTATTTTGCGTGTAAATTTTAATAAGTGGCTAGCATTGATAGAAAGATATGTATTTTCTCTATTTTAAAGTTTTATGGTACCTGATCAATTGCAAAGTTCTATGGTAAATGAGCTAATGTCAGGTTTGCCCTACATACAGTTAGAGTACAGCAAATGTTGTATCGATAACTAACCATTAGATTTGGAAGGTTGAAGTAGAGTAATAAAACTATGATTGTAAAATCTTATTGGTAAAGACAGTGACGGCGGTATTTATACTTTAATACATTTTTTGTGCTACGCTAGGTAACTCTATGTTTAGACATAGAGTTTGCTAGCGTAGCACAAAAATACAGCTCAAGTTGATATTATTTACTGCTGTGACAAAACCTCTTTTACTAGTAGTTAGTAACACAAGAGATCTGTTATATTTTTTTGAGGTGGTAAACTGATGAGCCGCTATACACTGTTGCACTATGGAACTGTCACATTTCCCTGTTTTCTTTAGTGCTCGCCGTGGAGGAATGTCAGTTATACCTAAACTTTCATGCCAAGTTCTATACCTGCACCATCTACAGTTATCGCCACACAATAGGTTGTGACAATTTTGAAGGCAGTTCTGATCAGCAAGAGTGTAAATTCATGAATTGCGAAATAATGATTAGGCTTGAGGTACGTTTCTAAAGTTTTTCCATTTTTCCTGACTAAAGGTGATTTTTATTTTGCGTGTAAACATATAAAAGTGACTAGCATTGATAGAAAGATATGTATTTTCTCTATTTTAAAGTTATATGGTACCTGACCGATTGTAAAGTTTTATGATATCTGATATATTATCAGGTTCAATGGTATCTGATATATTGTAAGGTTCTATGGTATCTATTCTATTTGGGTGTAGTGGATTGAAGGTTGCAAATTCGAATCCTACGCAATGTAATGTTTTTCTAAACCTGTAATTGTGGTTTCAGACAGACAAAAGGACACGACTCATATGATAGCATAGAATGCACATGTTGCATATTATTCATTGAGTATGCTCACTAAATTATTCACTGAAAAAGAAACTGTTCAATTGCTTCACATCTGGTTAAAGTTGAGAATTCTTTTGAAACTAGTTAACATATGATTGGTTTTTATGACATGGTTATTTTTTCTTTAATTCAGAGTAGCAGAGGACATTTGGAACCTTATGCTTCTGCATGCCTTTGACAGCGAGGACAAGCTGTTATCAACCTTAATGAGGTCACACGCTTACCATACCAGTTACCATACACCCGCTTACTGTCATACCAGTAACACCTACTGGTAAAAAGCTCAACTTCCCACAAGATCTGATAAATCCAAAAAGTCAGCTCGCTGTTCTCTACTGCAAAGGGACCAGTCAACCTGACAATGTAGAATTGACATCACAAGATAGTTTTAAAACAGTTGTTTTCAAATAAACATGAGTGTTGAATTTGCTTGTCATATTATTCTATTTTGACTATGTTTAGTTTGTGCACTTTTACTTAACTTGTAGGTGCTAATTCAAATATTATTGGTTCAGATATAGTGAAAGTGTTAAGCTCTTGTAAGTAATGCTGATATTTACCAGTACAAGTTACTTCTTTATTCTATAAGTCAAACAATCATCTATTGTACCTGATATATTGTTAGGTTCTATGGTATCTTATCTATTATGAAGCTTTATGGTACCTGATATATTGTAAGGCTCTGTAGTACCTGATGTATCGTAAGGTTTTTGGTACTTGATCAATTGTAAGGTTCTATGGTACCTGATCATTTGCAAAGTTCTATAGTAACTGAGCTATTGTCAGGTTCGCCCTTCACTCAGTTAGAGTACAGCAAATGGTGTATCGATAACTAACCATTATATTTAGAAGGTTGAAGTAGAGTAATAAAACTATGATGGTAAAATCTTATTGGTAAAGACAGTGACGGCTGTATTTGTACTTTAATACTTTTTTTGTGCTACGCTAGGTAACTCTATGTTTACACATAGAGTTTGCTAGCGTAGCACAAAAATACAGCTCAAGTTGATAGGCTATTACTTACTGCTGTGACAAAACATCTAATACTAGTAGTTAGTAACACAAGAGATCTGTTATATTTTTTTTCAGGTGGTAAACTGATGAGCTGTTATACACTGTTGCACTATGGAACTGTCACATTTCCCTGTTTTCTTTAGTGCTCGCCGTGGAGGAATGTCAGTTATACCTAAACTTTCATGCCAAGTTCTATACCTGCACCATCTACAGTTATCGCCAGACGATAGGTTGTGACAATTTTGAAGGCAGTTCTGATCAGCAAGAGTGTAAATTCATGAATTGCGAAATAATGATTCAGCTTGAGGTACGTTCCTAGAGTTGTTCCATTTTTCCTGACTAAAAGTAATTTTTATTTTGCGTGTAAATTTTAATAAGTGGCTAGCATTGATAGAAAGATATGTATTTTCTCTATTTTAAAGTTTTATGGTACCTGATCAATTGCAAAGTTCTATGGTAAATGAGCTAATGTCAGGTTTGCCCTACATACAGTTAGAGTACAGCAAATGTTGTATCGATAACTAACCATTAGATTTGGAAGGTTGAAGTAGAGTAATAAAACTATGATGGTAAAATCTTATTGGTAAAGACAGTGACGGCGGTATTTATACTTTAATACATTTTTTGTGCTACGCTAGGTAACTCTATGTTTACACATAGAATTACCTAGCGTAGCACAAAAATACAGCTCAAGTTGATAGGCTATTACTTACTGCTGTGACAAAACATCTAATACTAGTAGTTAGTAACACAAGAGATCTGTTATATTTTTTTGAGGTGGTAAACTGATGAGCCGCTATTCACTGTTGCACTATGGAACTGTCACATTTCCCTGTTTTCTTTAGTGCTCGCCGAGGAGGAATGTCAGTTATACCTAAACTTTCATGCCAAGTTCTATACCTGCACCATCTACAGTTATCGCCACCCGATAGATTGTGACAATTTTGCAGGCAGTTCCGATCAGCAAGAGTATGAATTCATGAATTGCGAAATAATGATTCAGCTTGAGGTACATTCCTAGAGTTGTTCCATTTTTCCTGACTAAAAGTAATTTTTATTTTGCGTGTAAATTTTAATAAGTAGCTAGCATTGATAGAAAGATATGTATTTTCTCTATTTTAAAGTTTTATGGTACCTGACCGATTGTAAAGTTTTATGATATCTGATATATTATCAGGTTCAATGGTATTTGATATATTGTAAGGTTCTATGGTATCTATTCTATTTGGGTGTAGTGGATTGAAGGTTGCAAATTCGAATCCTACGCAATGTAATGTTTTTCTAAACCTGTAATTGTGGTTTCAGACAGACAAAAGGACACGACTCATATGATAGCATAGAATGCACATGTTGCATATTATTCATTGAGTATGCTCACTAAATTATTCACTGAAAAAGAAACTGTTCAATTGCTTCACATCTGGTTAAAGTTGAGAATTCTTTTGAAACTAGTTAACATATGATTGGTTTTCATGACATGGTTATTTTTTCTTTAATTCAGAGTAGCAGAGGACATTTGGAACCTTATGCTTCTGCATGCCTTTGACAGCGAGGACAAGCTGTTATCAACCTTAATGAGGTCACACGCTTACCATACCAGTTACCATACACCCGCTTACTGTCATACCAGTAACACCTACTGGTAAAAAGCTCAACTTCCCACAAGATCTGATAAATCCAAAAAGTCAGCTCGCTGTTCTCTACTGCAAAGGTACCAGTCAACCTGACAATGTAGAAGTGACATCACAAGATAGTTTTAAAACAGTTGTTTTCAAATAAACATGAGTGTTGAATTTGCTTGTCATATTATTCTATTTTGACTATGTTTAGTTTGTGCACTTTTACTTAACTTGTAGGTGCTAATTCAAATATTATTGGTTCAGATATAGTGAAAGTGTTAAGCTCTTGTAAGTAATGCTGATATTTACCAGTACAAGTTACTTCTTTATTCTATAAGTCAAACAATCATCTATTGTACCTGATATATTGTTAGGTTCTATGGTATCTTATCTATTATGAAGCTTTATGGTACCTGATATATTGTAAGGCTCTGTAGTACCTGATGTATCGTAAGGTTTTTGGTACTTGATCAATTGTAAGGTTCTATGGTACCTGATCATTTGCAAAGTTCTATAGTAACTGAGCTATTGTCAGGTTCGCCCTTCACTCAGTTAGAGTACAGCAAATGGTGTATCGATAACTAACCATTATATTTAGAAGGTTGAAGTAGAGTAATAAAACTATGATGGTAAAATCTTATTGGTAAAGACAGTGACGGCTGTATTTGTACTTTAATACATTTTTTGTGCTACGCTAGGTAACTCTATGTTTACACATAGAGTTTGCTAGCGTAGCACAAAAATACAGCTCAAGTTGATAGGCTATTACTTACTGCTGTGACAAAACATCTAATACTAGTAGTTAGTAACACAAGAGATCTGTTATATTTTTTTTCAGGTGGTAAACTGATGAGCTGCTATACACTGTTGCACTATGGAACTGTCACATTTCCCTGTTTTCTTTAGTGCTCGCCGTGGAGGAATGTCAGTTATACCTAAACTTTCATGCCAAGTTCTATACCTGCACCATCTACAGTTATCGCCACACGATAGGTTGTGACAATTTTGAAGGCAGTTCTGATCAGCAAGAGTGTAAATTCATGAATTGCGAAATAATGATTAGGCTTGAGGTACGTTTCTAAGGTTTTTCCATTTTTCCTGACTAAAGGTGATTTTTATTTTGCGTGTAAACATATAAAAGTGACTAGCATTGATAGAAAGATATGTATTTTCTCTATTTGAAAGTTTTATGGTACCTGATCAATTGCAAAGTTCTATGGTAAATGAGCTAATGTCAGGTTTGCCCTACATACAGTTAGAGTACAGCAAATGTTGTATCGATAACTAACCATTAGATTTGGAAGGTTGAAGTAGAGTAATAAAACTATGATGGTAAAATCTTATTGGTAAAGACAGTGACGGCGGTATTTATACTTTAATACATTTTTTGTGCTACGCTAGGTAACTCTATGTTTACACATAGAATTACCTAGCGTAGCACAAAAAATACAGTTCAAGTTGATATTATTTACTGCTGTGACAAAACCTCTTTTACTAGTAGTTAGTAACACAAGAGATCTGTTATATTTTTTTGAGGTGGTAAACTGATGAGCCGCTATACACTGTTGCACTATGGAACTGTCACATTTCCCTGTTTTCTTTAGTGCTCGCCGAGGAGGAATGTCAGTTATACCTAAACTTTCATGCCAAGTTCTATACCTGCACCATCTACAGTTATCGCCACCCGATAGATTGTGACAATTTTGCAGGCAGTTCCGATCAGCAAGAGTATAAATTCATGAATTGCGAAATAATGATTCAGCTTGAGGTACGTTCCTAGAGTTGTTCCATTTTTCCTGACTAAAAGTAATTTTTATTTTGCGTGTAAATTTTAATAAGTGGCTAGCATTGATAGAAAGATATGTATTTTCTCTATTTTAAAGTTTTATGGTACCTGACCGATTGTAAAGTTTTATGATATCTGTTATATTATCAGGTTCAATGGTATCTGATATATTGTAAGGTTCTATGGTATCTATTCTATTTGGGTGTAGTGGATTGAAGGTTGCAAATTCGAATCCTACGCAATGTAATGTTTTTCTAAACCTGTAATTGTGGTTTCAGACAGACAAAAGGACACGACTCATATGATAGCATAGAATGCACATGTTGCATATTATTCATTGAGTATGCTCACTAAATTATTCACTGAAAAAGAAACTGTTCAATTGCTTCACATCTGGTTAAAGTTGAGAATTCTTTTGAAACTAGTTAACATATGATTGGTTTTTATGACATGGTTATTTTTTCTTTAATTCAGAGTAGCAGAGGACATTTGGAACCTTATGCTTCTGCATGCCTTTGACAGCGAGGACAAGCTGTTATCAACCTTAATGAGGTCACACGCTTACCATACCAGTTACCATACACCCGCTTACTGTCATACCAGTAACACCTACTGGTAAAAAGCTCAACTTCCCACAAGATCTGATAAATCCAAAAAGTCAGCTCGCTGTTCTCTACTGCAAAGGTACCAGTCAACCTGACAATGTAGAATTGACATCACAAGATAGTTTTAAAACAGTTGTTTTCAAATAAACATGAGTGTTGAATTTGCTTGTCATATTATTCTATTTTGACTATGTTTAGTTTGTGCACTTTTACTTAACTTGTAGGTGCTAATTCAAATATTATTGGTTCAGATATAGTGAAAGTGTTAAGCTCTTGTAAGTAATGCTGATATTTACCAGTACAAGTTACTTCTTTATTCTATAAGTCAAACAATCATCTATTGTACCTGATATATTGTAAGGCTCTGTAGTACCTGATGTATCGTAAGGTTTTTGGTACTTGATCAATTGTAAGGCTCTATGGTACCTGATCATTTGCAAAGTCCTATAGTAACTGAGCTATTGTCAGGTTCGCCCTTCACTCAGTTAGAGTACAGCAAATGGTGTATCGATAACTAACCATTATATTTAGAAGGTTGAAGTAGAGTAATAAAACTATGATGGTAAAATCCTATTGGTAAAGACAGTGACGGCTGTATTTGTACTTTAATACATTTTTTGTGCTACGCTAGGTAACTCTATGTTTACACATAGAGTTTGCTAGCGTAGCACAAAAATACAGCTCAAGTTGATAGGCTATTACTTACTGCTGTGACAAAACATCTAATACTAGTAGTTAGTAACACAAGAGATCTGTTATATTTTTTTTCAGGTGGTAAACTGATGAGCTGCTATACACTGTTGCACTATGGAACTGTCACATTTCCCTGTTTTTTTTAGTGCTCGCCGTGGAGGAATGTCAGTTATACCTAAACTTTCATGCCAAGTTCTATACCTGCACCATCTACAGTTATCGCCACACGATAGGTTGTGACAATTTTGAAGGCAGTTCTGATCAGCAAGAGTGTAAATTCATGAATTGCGAAATAATGATTCAGCTTGAGGTACGTTTCTAAAGTTTTTCCATTTTTCCTGACTAAAAGTGATTTTTATTTTGCGTGTAAACATATAAAAGTGACTAGCATTGATAGAAAGATATGTATTTTCTCTATTTTAAAGTTTTATGGTACCTGATCAATTGCAAAGTTCTATGGTAAATGAGCTAATGTCAGGTTTGCCCTACATACAGTTAGAGTACAGCAAATGTTGTATCGATAACTAACCATTAGATTTGGAAGGTTGAAGTAGAGTAATAAAACTATGATGGTAAAATCTTATTGGTAAAGACAGTGACGGCGGTATTTATACTTTAATACATTTTTTGTGCTACGCTAGGTAACTCTATGTTTACACATAGAGTTTGCTAGCGTAGCACAAAAATACAGCTCAATTTGATAGGCTATTACTTACTGCTGTGACAAAACATCTAATACTAGTAGTTAGTAACACAAGAGATCTGTTATATTTTTTTTCAGGTGGTAAACTGATGAGCTGCTATACACTGTTGCACTATGGAACTGTCACATTTCCCTGTTTTCTTTAGTGCTCGCCGTGGAGGAATGTCAGTTATACCTAAACTTTCATGCCAAGTTCTATACCTGCACCATCTACAGTTATCGCCACACGATAGGTTGTGACAATTTTGAAGGCAGTTCTGATCAGCAAGAGTGTAAATTCATGAATTGCGAAATAATGATTAGGCTTGAGGTACGTTTCTAAAGTGTTTCCATTTTTCCTGACTAAAGGTGATTTTTATTTTGCGTGTAAACATATAAAAGTGACTAGCATTGATAGAAAGCTATGTATTTTCTCTATTGTAAGGTGCTATGGTACCTGATCAATTGCAAAGTTCTATGGTAAATGAGCTAATGTCAGTTTTGCCCTACGTACAGTTAGAGTACAGCAAATGTTGTATCGATAACTAACCATTAGATTTGGAAGGTTGAAGTAGAGTAATAAAACTATGATGGTAAAATCTTATTGGTAAAGACAGTGACGGCGGTATTTATACTTTAATACATTTTTTGTGCTACGCTAGGTAACTCTATGTTTACACATAGAATTACCTAGCGTAGCACAAAAATACAGTTCAAGTTGATATTATTTACTGCTGTGACAAAACCTCTTTTACTAGTAGTTAGTAACACAAGAGATCTGTTATATTTTTTGAGGTGGTTAACTGATGAGCCGCTATACACTGTTGCACTATGGAACTGTCACATTTCCCTGTTTTCTTTAGTGCTCGCCGAGGAGGAATGTCAGTTATACCTAAACTTTCATGCCAAGTTCTATACCTGCACCATCTACAGTTATCGCCACCCGATAGATTGTGACAATTTTGCAGGCAGTTCCGATCAGCAAGAGTATAAATTCATGCATTGCGAAATAATGATTCAGCTTGAGGTACGTTCCTAGAGTTGTTCCATTTTTCCTGACTAAAAGTAATTTTTATTTTGCGTGTAAATTTTAATAAGTGGCTAGCATTGATAGAAAGATATGTATTTTCTCTATTTTAAAGTTTTATGGTACCTGATCAATTGCAAAGTTCTATGGTAAATGAGCTAATGTCAGGTTTGCCCTACATACAGTTAGAGTACAGCAAATGTTGTATCGATAACTAACCATTAGATTTGGAAGGTTGAAGTAGAGTAATAAAACTATGATTGTAAAATCTTATTGGTAAAGACAGTGACGGCGGTATTTATACTTTAATACATTTTTTGTGCTACGCTAGGTAACTCTATGTTTACACATAGAGTTTGCTAGCGTAGCACAAAAATACAGCTCAAGTTGATATTATTTACTGCTGTGACAAAACCTCTTTTACTAGTAGTTAGTAACACAAGAGATCTGTTATATTTTTTGAGGTGGTAAACTGATGAGCCGCTATACACTGTTGCACTATGGAACTGTCACATTTCCCTGTTTTCTTTAGTGCTCGCCGTGGAGGAATGTCAGTTATACCTAAACTTTCATGCCAAGTTCTATACCTGCACCATCTACAGTTATCGCCACACAATAGGTTGTGACAATTTTGAAGGCAGTTCTGATCAGCAAGAGTGTAAATTCATGAATTGCGAAATAATGATTAGGCTTGAGGTACGTTTCTAAAGTTTTTCCATTTTTCCTGACTAAAGGTGATTTTTATTTTGCGTGTAAACATATAAAAGTGACTAGCATTGATAGAAAGATATGTATTTTCTCTATTTTAAAGTTATATGGTACCTGACCGATTGTAAAGTTTTATGATATCTGATATATTATCAGGTTCAATGGTATCTGATATATTGTAAGGTTCTATGGTATCTATTCTATTTGGGTGTAGTGGATTGAAGGTTGCAAATTCGAATCCTACGCAATGTAATGTTTTTCTAAACCTGTAATTGTGGTTTCAGACAGACAAAAGGACACGACTCATATGATAGCATAGAATGCACATGTTGCATATTATTCATTGAGTATGCTCACTAAATTATTCACTGAAAAAGAAACTGTTCAATTGCTTCACATCTGGTTAAAGTTGAGAATTCTTTTGAAACTAGTTAACATATGATTGGTTTTTATGACATGGTTATTTTTTCTTTAATTCAGAGTAGCAGAGGACATTTGGAACCTTATGCTTCTGCATGCCTTTGACAGCGAGGACAAGCTGTTATCAACCTTAATGAGGTCACACGCTTACCATACCAGTTACCATACACCCGCTTACTGTCATACCAGTAACACCTACTGGTAAAAAGCTCAACTTCCCACAAGATCTGATAAATCCAAAAAGTCAGCTCGCTGTTCTCTACTGCAAAGGTACCAGTCAACCTGACAATGTAGAATTGACATCACAAGATAGTTTTAAAACAGTTGTTTTCAAATAAACATGAGTGTTGAATTTGCTTGTCATATTATTCTATTTTGACTATGTTTAGTTTGTGCACTTTTACTTAACTTGTAGGTGCTAATTCAAATATTATTGGTTCAGATATAGTGAAAGTGTTAAGCTCTTGTAAGTAATGCTGATATTTACCAGTACAAGTTACTTCTTTATTCTATAAGTCAAACAATCATCTATTGTACCTGATATATTGTTAGGTTCTATGGTATCTTATCTATTATGAAGCTTTATGGTACCTGATATATTGTAAGGCTCTGTAGTACCTGATGTATCGTAAGGTTTTTGGTACTTGATCAATTGTAAGGTTCTATGGTACCTGATCATTTGCAAAGTTCTATAGTAACTGAGCTATTGTCAGGTTCGCCCTTCACTCAGTTAGAGTACAGCAAATGGTGTATCGATAACTAACCATTATATTTAGAAGGTTGAAGTAGAGTAATAAAACTATGATGGTAAAATCCTATTGGTAAAGACAGTGACGGCTGTATTTGTACTTTAATACATTTTTTGTGCTACGCTAGGTAACTCTATGTTTCCACATAGAGTTTGCTAGCGTAGCACAAAAATACAGTTCAAGTTGATATTATTTACTGCTGTGACAAAACCTCTTTTACTAGTAGTTAGTAACACAAGAGATCTGTTATATTTTTTGAGGTGGTAAACTGATGAGCCGCTATACACTGTTGCACTATGGAACTGTCACATTTCCCTGTTTTCTTTAGTGCTCGCCGAGGAGGAATGTCAGTTATACCTAAACTTTCATGCCAAGTTCTATACCTGCACCATCTACAGTTATCGCCACCCAATAGATTGTGACAATTTTGCAGGCAGTTCCGATCAGCAAGAGTATAAATTCATGAATTGCGAAATAATGATTCAGCTTGAGGTACGTTCCTAGAGTTGTTCCATTTTTCCTGACTAAAAGTAATTTTTATTTTGCGTGTAAATTTTAATAAGTGGCTAGCATTGATAGAAAGATATGTATTTTCTCTATTTTAAAGTTTTATGGTACCTGATCAATTGCAAAGTTCTATGGTAAATGAGCTAATGTCAGGTTTGCCCTACATACAGTTAGAGTACAGCAAATGTTGTATCGATAACTAACCATTAGATTTGGAAGGTTGAAGTAGAGTAATAAAACTATGATGGTAAAATCTTATTGGTAAAGACAGTGACGGCGGTATTTATACTTTAATACATTTTTTGTGCTACGCTAGGTAACTCTATGTTTACACATAGAATTACCTAGCGTAGCACAAAAATACAGTTCAAGTTGATATTATTTACTGCTGTGACAAAACCTCTTTTACTAGTAGTTAGTAACACAAGAGATCTGTTATATTTTTTTGAGGTGGTAAACTGATGAGCCGCTATACACTGTTGCACTATGGAACTGTCACATTTCCCTGTTTTCTTTAGTGCTCGCCGAGGAGGAACGTCAGTTATACCTAAACTTTCATGCCAAGTTCTATACCTGCACCATCTACAGTTATCGCCACACGATAGGTTGTGACAATTTTGAAGGCAGTTCTGATCAGCAAGAGTGTAAATTCATGAATTGCGAAATAATGATTAGGCTTGAGGTACGTTTCTAAGGTTTTTCCATTTTTCCTGACTAAAGGTGATTTTTATTTTGCGTGTAAACATATAAAAGTGACTAGCATTGATAGAAAGATATGTATTTTCTCTATTTGAAAGTTTTATGGTACCTGATCAATTGCAAAGTTCTATGGTAAATGAGCTAATGTCAGGTTTGCCCTACATACAGTTAGAGTACAGCAAATGTTGTATCGATAACTAACCATTAGATTTGGAAGGTTGAAGTAGAGTAATAAAACTATGATGGTAAAATCTTATTGGTAAAGACAGTGACGGCGGTATTTATACTTTAATACATTTTTTGTGCTACGCTAGGTAACTCTATGTTTACACATAGAATTACCTAGCGTAGCACAAAAAATACAGTTCAAGTTGATATTATTTACTGCTGTGACAAAACCTCTTTTACTAGTAGTTAGTAACACAAGAGATCTGTTATATTTTTTTGAGGTGGTAAACTGATGAGCCGCTATACACTGTTGCACTATGGAACTGTCACATTTCCCTGTTTTCTTTAGTGCTCGCCGAGGAGGAATGTCAGTTATACCTAAACTTTCATGCCAAGTTCTATACCTGCACCATCTACAGTTATCGCCACCCGATAGATTGTGACAATTTTGCAGGCAGTTCCGATCAGCAAGAGTATAAATTCATGAATTGCGAAATAATGATTCAGCTTGAGGTACGTTCCTAGAGTTGTTCCATTTTTCCTGACTAAAAGTAATTTTTATTTTGCGTGTAAATTTTAATAAGTGGCTAGCATTGATAGAAAGATATGTATTTTCTCTATTTTAAAGTTTTATGGTACCTGACCGATTGTAAAGTTTTATGATATCTGTTATATTATCAGGTTCAATGGTATCTGATATATTGTAAGGTTCTATGGTATCTATTCTATTTGGGTGTAGTGGATTGAAGGTTGCAAATTCGAATCCTACGCAATGTAATGTTTTTCTAAACCTGTAATTGTGGTTTCAGACAGACAAAAGGACACGACTCATATGATAGCATAGAATGCACATGTTGCATATTATTCATTGAGTATGCTCACTAAATTATTCACTGAAAAAGAAACTGTTCAATTGCTTCACATCTGGTTAAAGTTGAGAATTCTTTTGAAACTAGTTAACATATGATTGGTTTTTATGACATGGTTATTTTTTCTTTAATTCAGAGTAGCAGAGGACATTTGGAACCTTATGCTTCTGCATGCCTTTGACAGCGAGGACAAGCTGTTATCAACCTTAATGAGGTCACACGCTTACCATACCAGTTACCATACACCCGCTTACTGTCATACCAGTAACACCTACTGGTAAAAAGCTCAACTTCCCACAAGATCTGATAAATCCAAAAAGTCAGCTCGCTGTTCTCTACTGCAAAGGTACCAGTCAACCTGACAATGTAGAATTGACATCACAAGATAGTTTTAAAACAGTTGTTTTCAAATAAACATGAGTGTTGAATTTGCTTGTCATATTATTCTATTTTGACTATGTTTAGTTTGTGCACTTTTACTTAACTTGTAGGTGCTAATTCAAATATTATTGGTTCAGATATAGTGAAAGTGTTAAGCTCTTGTAAGTAATGCTGATATTTACCAGTACAAGTTACTTCTTTATTCTATAAGTCAAACAATCATCTATTGTACCTGATATATTGTAAGGCTCTGTAGTACCTGATGTATCGTAAGGTTTTTGGTACTTGATCAATTGTAAGGCTCTATGGTACCTGATCATTTGCAAAGTCCTATAGTAACTGAGCTATTGTCAGGTTCGCCCTTCACTCAGTTAGAGTACAGCAAATGGTGTATCGATAACTAACCATTATATTTAGAAGGTTGAAGTAGAGTAATAAAACTATGATGGTAAAATCCTATTGGTAAAGACAGTGACGGCTGTATTTGTACTTTAATACATTTTTTGTGCTACGCTAGGTAACTCTATGTTTACACATAGAGTTTGCTAGCGTAGCACAAAAATACAGCTCAAGTTGATAGGCTATTACTTACTGCTGTGACAAAACATCTAATACTAGTAGTTAGTAACACAAGAGATCTGTTATATTTTTTTTCAGGTGGTAAACTGATGAGCTGCTATACACTGTTGCACTATGGAACTGTCACATTTCCCTGTTTTTTTTAGTGCTCGCCGTGGAGGAATGTCAGTTATACCTAAACTTTCATGCCAAGTTCTATACCTGCACCATCTACAGTTATCGCCACACGATAGGTTGTGACAATTTTGAAGGCAGTTCTGATCAGCAAGAGTGTAAATTCATGAATTGCGAAATAATGATTCAGCTTGAGGTACGTTTCTAAAGTTTTTCCATTTTTCCTGACTAAAAGTGATTTTTATTTTGCGTGTAAACATATAAAAGTGACTAGCATTGATAGAAAGATATGTATTTTCTCTATTTTAAAGTTTTATGGTACCTGATCAATTGCAAAGTTCTATGGTAAATGAGCTAATGTCAGGTTTGCCCTACATACAGTTAGAGTACAGCAAATGTTGTATCGATAACTAACCATTAGATTTGGAAGGTTGAAGTAGAGTAATAAAACTATGATGGTAAAATCTTATTGGTAAAGACAGTGACGGCGGTATTTATACTTTAATACATTTTTTGTGCTACGCTAGGTAACTCTATGTTTACACATAGAGTTTGCTAGCGTAGCACAAAAATACAGCTCAATTTGATAGGCTATTACTTACTGCTGTGACAAAACATCTAATACTAGTAGTTAGTAACACAAGAGATCTGTTATATTTTTTTTCAGGTGGTAAACTGATGAGCTGCTATACACTGTTGCACTATGGAACTGTCACATTTCCCTGTTTTCTTTAGTGCTCGCCGTGGAGGAATGTCAGTTATACCTAAACTTTCATGCCAAGTTCTATACCTGCACCATCTACAGTTATCGCCACACGATAGGTTGTGACAATTTTGAAGGCAGTTCTGATCAGCAAGAGTGTAAATTCATGAATTGCGAAATAATGATTAGGCTTGAGGTACGTTTCTAAAGTGTTTCCATTTTTCCTGACTAAAGGTGATTTTTATTTTGCGTGTAAACATATAAAAGTGACTAGCATTGATAGAAAGCTATGTATTTTCTCTATTGTAAGGTGCTATGGTACCTGATCAATTGCAAAGTTCTATGGTAAATGAGCTAATGTCAGTTTTGCCCTACGTACAGTTAGAGTACAGCAAATGTTGTATCGATAACTAACCATTAGATTTGGAAGGTTGAAGTAGAGTAATAAAACTATGATGGTAAAATCTTATTGGTAAAGACAGTGACGGCGGTATTTATACTTTAATACATTTTTTGTGCTACGCTAGGTAACTCTATGTTTACACATAGAATTACCTAGCGTAGCACAAAAATACAGTTCAAGTTGATATTATTTACTGCTGTGACAAAACCTCTTTTACTAGTAGTTAGTAACACAAGAGATCTGTTATATTTTTTGAGGTGGTTAACTGATGAGCCGCTATACACTGTTGCACTATGGAACTGTCACATTTCCCTGTTTTCTTTAGTGCTCGCCGAGGAGGAATGTCAGTTATACCTAAACTTTCATGCCAAGTTCTATACCTGCACCATCTACAGTTATCGCCACCCGATAGATTGTGACAATTTTGCAGGCAGTTCCGATCAGCAAGAGTATAAATTCATGAATTGCGAAATAATGATTCAGCTTGAGGTACGTTCCTAGAGTTGTTCCATTTTTCCTGACTAAAAGTAATTTTTATTTTGCGTGTAAATTTTAATAAGTGGCTAGCATTGATAGAAAGATATGTATTTTCTCTATTTTAAAGTTTTATGGTACCTGATCAATTGCAAAGTTCTATGGTAAATGAGCTAATGTCAGGTTTGCCCTACATACAGTTAGAGTACAGCAAATGTTGTATCGATAACTAACCATTAGATTTGGAAGGTTGAAGTAGAGTAATAAAACTATGATTGTAAAATCTTATTGGTAAAGACAGTGACGGCGGTATTTATACTTTAATACATTTTTTGTGCTACGCTAGGTAACTCTATGTTTAGACATAGAGTTTGCTAGCGTAGCACAAAAATACAGCTCAAGTTGATATTATTTACTGCTGTGACAAAACCTCTTTTACTAGTAGTTAGTAACACAAGAGATCTGTTATATTTTTTTGAGGTGGTAAACTGATGAGCCGCTATACACTGTTGCACTATGGAACTGTCACATTTCCCTGTTTTCTTTAGTGCTCGCCGTGGAGGAATGTCAGTTATACCTAAACTTTCATGCCAAGTTCTATACCTGCACCATCTACAGTTATCGCCACACAATAGGTTGTGACAATTTTGAAGGCAGTTCTGATCAGCAAGAGTGTAAATTCATGAATTGCGAAATAATGATTAGGCTTGAGGTACGTTTCTAAAGTTTTTCCATTTTTCCTGACTAAAGGTGATTTTTATTTTGCGTGTAAACATATAAAAGTGACTAGCATTGATAGAAAGATATGTATTTTCTCTATTTTAAAGTTATATGGTACCTGACCGATTGTAAAGTTTTATGATATCTGATATATTATCAGGTTCAATGGTATCTGATATATTGTAAGGTTCTATGGTATCTATTCTATTTGGGTGTAGTGGATTGAAGGTTGCAAATTCGAATCCTACGCAATGTAATGTTTTTCTAAACCTGTAATTGTGGTTTCAGACAGACAAAAGGACACGACTCATATGATAGCATAGAATGCACATGTTGCATATTATTCATTGAGTATGCTCACTAAATTATTCACTGAAAAAGAAACTGTTCAATTGCTTCACATCTGGTTAAAGTTGAGAATTCTTTTGAAACTAGTTAACATATGATTGGTTTTTATGACATGGTTATTTTTTCTTTAATTCAGAGTAGCAGAGGACATTTGGAACCTTATGCTTCTGCATGCCTTTGACAGCGAGGACAAGCTGTTATCAACCTTAATGAGGTCACACGCTTACCATACCAGTTACCATACACCCGCTTACTGTCATACCAGTAACACCTACTGGTAAAAAGCTCAACTTCCCACAAGATCTGATAAATCCAAAAAGTCAGCTCGCTGTTCTCTACTGCAAAGGTACCAGTCAACCTGACAATGTAGAATTGACATCACAAGATAGTTTTAAAACAGTTGTTTTCAAATAAACATGAGTGTTGAATTTGCTTGTCATATTATTCTATTTTGACTATGTTTAGTTTGTGCACTTTTACTTAACTTGTAGGTGCTAATTCAAATATTATTGGTTCAGATATAGTGAAAGTGTTAAGCTCTTGTAAGTAATGCTGATATTTACCAGTACAAGTTACTTCTTTATTCTATAAGTCAAACAATCATCTATTGTACCTGATATATTGTTAGGTTCTATGGTATCTTATCTATTATGAAGCTTTATGGTACCTGATATATTGTAAGGCTCTGTAGTACCTGATGTATCGTAAGGTTTTTGGTACTTGATCAATTGTAAGGTTCTATGGTACCTGATCATTTGCAAAGTTCTATAGTAACTGAGCTATTGTCAGGTTCGCCCTTCACTCAGTTAGAGTACAGCAAATGGTGTATCGATAACTAACCATTATATTTAGAAGGTTGAAGTAGAGTAATAAAACTATGATGGTAAAATCCTATTGGTAAAGACAGTGACGGCTGTATTTGTACTTTAATACATTTTTTGTGCTACGCTAGGTAACTCTATGTTTCCACATAGAGTTTGCTAGCGTAGCACAAAAATACAGTTCAAGTTGATATTATTTACTGCTGTGACAAAACCTCTTTTACTAGTAGTTAGTAACACAAGAGATCTGTTATATTTTTTGAGGTGGTAAACTGATGAGCCGCTATACACTGTTGCACTATGGAACTGTCACATTTCCCTGTTTTCTTTAGTGCTCGCCGAGGAGGAATGTCAGTTATACCTAAACTTTCATGCCAAGTTCTATACCTGCACCATCTACAGTTATCGCCACCCAATAGATTGTGACAATTTTGCAGGCAGTTCCGATCAGCAAGAGTATAAATTCATGAATTGCGAAATAATGATTCAGCTTGAGGTACGTTCCTAGAGTTGTTCCATTTTTCCTGACTAAAAGTAATTTTTATTTTGCGTGTAAATTTTAATAAGTGGCTAGCATTGATAGAAAGATATGTATTTTCTCTATTTTAAAGTTTTATGGTACCTGATCAATTGCAAAGTTCTATGGTAAATGAGCTAATGTCAGGTTTGCCCTACATACAGTTAGAGTACAGCAAATGTTGTATCGATAACTAACCATTAGATTTGGAAGGTTGAAGTAGAGTAATAAAACTATGATGGTAAAATCTTATTGGTAAAGACAGTGACGGCGGTATTTATACTTTAATACATTTTTTGTGCTACGCTAGGTAACTCTATGTTTACACATAGAATTACCTAGCGTAGCACAAAAATACAGTTCAAGTTGATATTATTTACTGCTGTGACAAAACCTCTTTTACTAGTAGTTAGTAACACAAGAGATCTGTTATATTTTTTTGAGGTGGTAAACTGATGAGCCGCTATACACTGTTGCACTATGGAACTGTCACATTTCCCTGTTTTCTTTAGTGCTCGCCGAGGAGGAACGTCAGTTATACCTAAACTTTCATGCCAAGTTCTATACCTGCACCATCTACAGTTATCGCCACTCAATAGATTGTGACAATTTTGCAGGCAGTTCCGATCAGCAAGAGTATAAATTCATGAATTGCGAAATAATGATTCAGCTTGAGGTACGTTCCTAGAGTTGTTCCATTTTTCCTGACTAAAAGTAATTTTTATTTTGCGTGTAAATTTTAATAAGTGGCTAGCATTGATAGAAAGATATGTATTTTCTCTATTTTAAAGTTATATGGTACCTGACCGATTGTAAAGTTTTATGATATCTGATATATTATCAGGTTCAATGGTATCTGATATATTGTAAGGTTCTATGGTATCTATTCTATTTGGGTGTAGTGGATTGAAGGTTGCAAATTCGAATCCTACGCAATGTAATGTTTTTCTAAACCTGTAATTGTGGTTTCAGACAAACAAAAGGACACGACTCATATGATAGCATAGAATGCACATGTTGCATATTATTCATTGAGTATGCTCACTAAATTATTCACTGAAAAAGAAACTGTTCAATTGCTTCACATCTGGTTAAAGTTGAGAATTCTTTTGAAACTAGTTAACATATGATTGGTTTTTATGACATGGTTATTTTTTCTTTAATTCAGAGTAGCAGAGGACATTTGGAACCTTATGCTTCTGCATGCCTTTGACAGCGATGACAATCTGTTATCAACCTTAATGAGGTCACACGCTTACCATACCAGTTACCATACACCCGCTTACTGTCATACCAGTAACACCTACTGGTAAAAAGCTCAACTTCCCACAAGATCTGATAAATCCAAAAAGTCAGCTCGCTGTTCTCTACTGCAAAGGTACCAGTCAACCTGACAATGTAGAATTGACATCACAAGATAGTTTTAAAACAGTTGTTTTCAAATAAACATGAGTGTTGAATTTGCTTGTCATATTATTCTATTTTGACTATGTTTAGTTTGTGCACTTTTACTTAACTTGTAGGTGCTAATTCAAATATTATTGGTTCAGATATAGTGAAAGTGTTAAGCTCTTGTAAGTAATGCTGATATTTACCAGTACAAGTTACTTCTTTATTCTATAAGTCAAACAATCATCTATTGTACCTGATATATTGTTAAGTTCTATGGTATCTTATCTATTATGAAGTTTTATGGTACCTGATATATTGTAAGGCTCTGTAGTACCTGATGTATCGTAAGGTTTTTGGTACTTGATCAATTGTAAGGTTCTATGGTACCTGATCATTTGCAAAGTTCTATAGTAACTGAGCTATTGTCAGGTTCGCCCTTCACTCAGTTAGAGTACAGCAAATGGTGTATCGATAACTAACCATTATATTTAGAAGGTTGAAGTAGAGTAATAAAACTATGATGGTAAAATCTTATTGGTAAAGACAGTGACGGCTGTATTTGTACTTTAATACTTTTTTTGTGCTACGCTAGGTAACTCTATGTTTACACATAGAGTTTGCTAGCGTAGCACAAAAATACAGCTCAAGTTGATAGGCTATTACTTACTGCTGTGACAAAACATCTAATACTAGTAGTTAGTAACACAAGAGATCTGTTATATTTTTTTTCAGGTGGTAAACTGATGAGCTGCTATACACTGTTGCACTATGGAACTGTCACATTTCCCTGTTTTCTTTAGTGCTCGCCGAGGAGGAATGTCAGTTATACCTAAACTTTCATGCCAAGTTCTATACCTGCACCATCTACAGTTATCGCCACCCGATAGATTGTGACAATTTTGCAGGCAGTTCCGATCAGCAAGAGTATAAATTCATGAATTGCGAAATAATGATTCAGCTTGAGGTTTGTTCCTAGAGTTGTTCCATTTTTCCTGACTAAAAGTAATTTTTATTTTGCGTGTAAATTTTAATAAGTGGCTAGCATTGATAGAAAGATATGTATTTTCTCTATTTGAAAGTTTTATGGTACCTGATCAATTGCAAAGTTCTATGGTAAATGAGCTAATGTCAGGTTTGCCCTACATACAGTTAGAGTACAGCAAATGTTGTATCGATAACTAACCATTAGATTTGGAAGGTTGAAGTAGAGTAATAAAACTATGATGGTAAAATCTTATTGGTAAAGACAGTGACGGCGGTATTTATACTTTAATACATTTTTTGTGCTACACTAGGTAACTCTATGTTTACACATAGAATTACCTAGCGTAGCACAAAAATACAGTTCAAGTTGATATTATTTACTGCTGTGACAAAACCTCTTTTACTAGTAGTTAGTAACACAAGAGATCTGTTATATTTTTTGAGGTGGTAAACTGATGAGCCGCTATACACTGTTGCACTATGGAACTGTCACATTTCCCTGTTTTCTTTAGTGCTCGCCGAGGAGGAATGTCAGTTATACCTAAACTTTCATGCCAAGTTCTATACCTGCACCATCTACAGTTATCGCCACCCGATAGATTGTGACAATTTTGCAGGCAGTTCCGATCAGCAAGAGTATAAATTCATGAATTGCGAAATAATGATTCAGCTTGAGGTACGTTCCTAGAGTTGTTCCATTTTTCCTGACTAAAAGTAATTTTTATTTTGCGTGTAAATTTTAATAAGTGGCTAGCATTGATAGAAAGATATGTATTTTCTCTATTTTAAAGTTTTATGGTACCTGATCAATTGCAAAGTTCTATGGTAAATGAGCTAATGTCAGGTTTGCCCTACATACAGTTAGAGTACAGCAAATGTTGTATCGATAACTAACCATTAGATTTGGAAGGTTGAAGTAGAGTAATAAAACTATGATGGTAAAATCTTATTGGTAAAGACAGTGACGGCGGTATTTATACTTTAATACATTTTTTGTGCTACGCTAGGTAACTCTATGTTTACACATAGAATTACCTAGCGTAGCACAAAAATACAGTTCAAGTTGATATTATTTACTGCTGTGACAAAACCTCTTTTACTAGTAGTTAGTAACACAAGAGATCTGTTATATTTTTTTGAGGTGGTAAACTGATGAGCCGCTATACACTGTTGCACTATGGAACTGTCACATTTCCCTGTTTTCTTTAGTGCTCGCCGAGGAGGAATGTCAGTTATACCTAAACTTTCATGCCAAGTTCTATACCTGCACCATCTACAGTTATCGCCACCCGATAGATTGTGACAATTTTGCAGGCAGTTCCGATCAGCAAGAGTATAAATTCATGAATTGCGAAATAATGATTCAGCTTGAGGTACGTTCCTAGAGTTGTTCCATTTTTCCTGACTAAAAGTAATTTTTATTTTGCGTGTAAATTTTAATAAGTGGCTAGCATTGATAGAAAGATATGTATTTTCTCTATTTTAAAGTTTTATGGTACCTGACCGATTGTAAAGTTTTATGATATCTGATATATTATCAGGTTCAATGGTATCTGATATATTGTAAGGTTCTATGGTATCTATTCTATTTGGGTGTAGTGGATTGAAGGTTGCAAATTCGAATCCTACGCAATGTAATGTTTTTCTAAACCTGTAATTGTGGTTTCAGACAGACAAAAGGACACGACTCATATGATAGCATAGAATGCACATGTTGCATATTATTCATTGAGTATGCTCACTAAATTATTCACTGAAAAAGAAACTGTTCAATTGCTTCACATCTGGTTAAAGTTGAGAATTCTTTTGAAACTAGTTAACATATGATTGGTTTTTATGACATGGTTATTTTTTCTTTAATTCAGAGTAGCAGAGGACATTTGGAACCTTATGCTTCTGCATGCCTTTGACAGCGAGGACAAGCTGTTATCAACCTTAATGAGGTCACACGCTTACCATACCAGTTACCATACACCCGCTTACTGTCATACCAGTAACACCTACTGGTAAAAAGCTCAACTTCCCACAAGATCTGATAAATCCAAAAAGTCAGCTCGCTGTTCTCTACTGCAAAGGTACCAGTCAACCTGACAATGTAGAATTGACATCACAAGATAGTTTTAAAACAGTTGTTTTTAAATAAACATGAGTGTTGAATTTGCTTGTCATATTATTCTATTTTGACTATGTTTAGTTTGTGCACTTTTACTTAACTTGTAGGTGCTAATTCAAATATTATTGGTTCAGATATAGTGAAAGTGTTAAGCTCTTGTAAGTAATGCTGATATTTACCAGTACAAGTTACTTCTTTATTCTATAAGTCAAACAATCATCTATTGTACCTGATATATTGTTAGGTTCTATGGTATCTTATCTATTATGAAGCTTTATGGTACCTGATATATTGTAAGGCTCTGTAGTACCTGATGTATCGTAAGGTTTTTGGTACTTGATCAATTGTAAGGTTCTATGGTACCTGATCATTTGCAAAGTTCTATAGTAACTGAGCTATTGTCAGGTTCGCCCTTCACTCAGTTAGAGTACAGCAAATGGTGTATCGATAACTAACCATTATATTTAGAAGGTTGAAGTAGAGTAATAAAACTATGATGGTAAAATCTTATTGGTAAAGACAGTGACGGCTGTATTTGTACTTTAATACTTTTTTTGTGCTACGCTAGGTAACTCTATGTTTACACATAGAGTTTGCTAGCGTAGCACAAAAATACAGCTCAAGTTGATAGGCTATTACTTACTGCTGTGACAAAACATCTAATACTAGTAGTTAGTAACACAAGAGATCTGTTATATTTTTTGAGGTGGTAAACTGATGAGCCGCTATACACTGTTGCACTATGGAACTGTCACATTTCCCTGTTTTCTTTAGTGCTCGCCGAGGAGGAATGTCAGTTATACCTAAACTTTCATGCCAAGTTCTATACCTGCACCATCTACAGTTATCGCCACCCGATAGATTGTGACAATTTTGCAGGCAGTTCTGATCAGCAAGAGTATAAATTCATGAATTGCGAAATAATGATTCAGCTTGAGGTACGTTCCTAGAGTTGTTCCATTTTTCCTGACTAAAAGTAATTTTTATTTTGCGTGTAAATTTTAATAAGTGGCTAGCATTGATAGAAAGATATGTATTTTCTCTATTTTAAAGTTTTATGGTACCTGACCGATTGTAAAGTTTTATGATATCTGTTATATTATCAGGTTCAATGGTATCTGATATATTGTAAGGTTCTATGGTATCTATTCTATTTGGGTGTAGTGGATTGAAGGTTGCAAATTCGAATCCTACGCAATGTAATGTTTTTCTAAACCTGTAATTGTGGTTTCAGACAGACAAAAGGACACGACTCATATGATAGCATAGAATGCACATGTTGCATATTATTCATTGCGTATGCTCACTAAATTATTCACTGAAAAAGAAACTGTTCAATTGCTTCACATCTGGTTAAAGTTGAGAATTCTTTTGAAACTAGTTAACATATGATTGGTTTTTATGACATGGTTATTTTTTCTTTAATTCAGAGTAGCAGAGGACATTTGGAACCTTATGCTTCTGCATGCCTTTGACAGCGAGGACAAGCTGTTATCAACCTTAATGAGGTCACACGCTTACCATACCAGTTACCATACACCCGCTTACTGTCATACCAGTAACACCTACTGGTAAAAAGCTCAACTTCCCACAAGATCTGATAAATCCAAAAAGTCAGCTCGCTGTTCTCTACTGCAAAGGTACCAGTCAACCTGACAATGTAGAATTGACATCACAAGATAGTTTTAAAACAGTTGTTTTCAAATAAACATGAGTGTTGAATTTGCTTGTCATATTATTCTATTTTGACTATGTTTAGTTTGTGCACTTTTACTTAACTTGTAGGTGCTAATTCAAATATTATTGGTTCAGATATAGTGAAAGTGTTAAGCTCTTGAAAGTAATGCTGGTATTTACCAGTACAAGTTACTTCTTTATTCTATAAGTCAAACAATCATCTATTGTACCTGATATATTGTTAGGTTCTATGGTATCTTATCTATTATGAAGCTTTATGGTACCTGATATATTGTAAGGCTCTGTAGTACCTGATGTATCGTAAGGTTTTTGGTACTTGATCAATTGTAAGGTTCTATGGTACCTGATCATTTGCAAAGTTCTATAGTAACTGAGCTATTGTCAGGTTCGCCCTTCACTCAGTTAGAGTACAGCAAATGGTGTATCGATAACTAACCATTACATTTAGAAGGTTGAAGTAGAGTAATAAAACTATGATGGTAAAATCCTATTGGTAAAGACAGTGACGGCTGTATTTGTACTTTAATACATTTTTTGTGCTACACTAGGTAACTCTATGTTTACACATAGAATTACCTAGCGTAGCACAAAAATACAGTTCAAGTTGATATTATTTACTGCTGTGACAAAACCTCTTTTACTAGTAGTTAGTAACACAAGAGATCTGTTATATTTTTTGAGGTGGTAAACTGATGAGCCGCTATACACTGTTGCACTATGGAACTGTCACATTTCCCTGTTTTCTTTAGTGCTCGCCGAGGAGGAATGTCAGTTATACCTAAACTTTCATGCCAAGTTCTATACCTGCACCATCTACAGTTATCGCCACCCGATAGATTGTGACAATTTTGCAGGCAGTTCCGATCAGCAAGAGTATAAATTCATGAATTGCGAAATAATGATTCAGCTTGAGGTACGTTCCTAGAGTTGTTCCATTTTTCCTGACTAAAAGTAATTTTTATTTTGCGTGTAAATTTTAATAAGTGGCTAGCATTGATAGAAAGATATGTATTTTCTCTATTTTAAAGTTTTATGGTACCTGATCAATTGCAAAGTTCTATGGTAAATGAGCTAATGTCAGGTTTGCCCTACATACAGTTAGAGTACAGCAAATGTTGTATCGATAACTAACCATTAGATTTGGAAGGTTGAAGTAGAGTAATAAAACTATGATGGTAAAATCTTATTGGTAAAGACAGTGACGGCGGTATTTATACTTTAATACATTTTTTGTGCTACGCTAGGTAACTCTATGTTTACACATAGAATTACCTAGCGTAGCACAAAAATACAGTTCAAGTTGATATTATTTACTGCTGTGACAAAACCTCTTTTACTAGTAGTTAGTAACACAAGAGATCTGTTATATTTTTTTGAGGTGGTAAACTGATGAGCCGCTATACACTGTTGCACTATGGAACTGTCACATTTCCCTGTTTTCTTTAGTGCTCGCCGAGGAGGAATGTCAGTTATACCTAAACTTTCATGCCAAGTTCTATACCTGCACCATCTACAGTTATCGCCACCCGATAGATTGTGACAATTTTGCAGGCAGTTCCGATCAGCAAGAGTATAAATTCATGAATTGCGAAATAATGATTCAGCTTGAGGTACGTTCCTAGAGTTGTTCCATTTTTCCTGACTAAAAGTAATTTTTATTTTGCGTGTAAATTTTAATAAGTGGCTAGCATTGATAGAAAGATATGTATTTTCTCTATTTTAAAGTTTTATGGTACCTGACCGATTGTAAAGTTTTATGATATCTGATATATTATCAGGTTCAATGGTATCTGATATATTGTAAGGTTCTATGGTATCTATTCTATTTGGGTGTAGTGGATTGAAGGTTGCAAATTCGAATCCTACGCAATGTAATGTTTTTCTAAACCTGTAATTGTGGTTTCAGACAGACAAAAGGACACGACTCATATGATAGCATAGAATGCACATGTTGCATATTATTCATTGAGTATGCTCACTAAATTATTCACTGAAAAAGAAACTGTTCAATTGCTTCACATCTGGTTAAAGTTGAGAATTCTTTTGAAACTAGTTAACATATGATTGGTTTTTATGACATGGTTATTTTTTCTTTAATTCAGAGTAGCAGAGGACATTTGGAACCTTATGCTTCTGCATGCCTTTGACAGCGAGGACAAGCTGTTATCAACCTTAATGAGGTCACACGCTTACCATACCAGTTACCATACACCCGCTTACTGTCATACCAGTAACACCTACTGGTAAAAAGCTCAACTTCCCACAAGATCTGATAAATCCAAAAAGTCAGCTCGCTGTTCTCTACTGCAAAGGTACCAGTCAACCTGACAATGTAGAATTGACATCACAAGATAGTTTTAAAACAGTTGTTTTTAAATAAACATGAGTGTTGAATTTGCTTGTCATATTATTCTATTTTGACTATGTTTAGTTTGTGCACTTTTACTTAACTTGTAGGTGCTAATTCAAATATTATTGGTTCAGATATAGTGAAAGTGTTAAGCTCTTGTAAGTAATGCTGATATTTACCAGTACAAGTTACTTCTTTATTCTATAAGTCAAACAATCATCTATTGTACCTGATATATTGTTAGGTTCTATGGTATCTTATCTATTATGAAGCTTTATGGTACCTGATATATTGTAAGGCTCTGTAGTACCTGATGTATCGTAAGGTTTTTGGTACTTGATCAATTGTAAGGTTCTATGGTACCTGATCATTTGCAAAGTTCTATAGTAACTGAGCTATTGTCAGGTTCGCCCTTCACTCAGTTAGAGTACAGCAAATGGTGTATCGATAACTAACCATTATATTTAGAAGGTTGAATTAGAGTAATAAAACTATGATGGTAAAATCTTATTGGTAAAGACAGTGACGGCTGTATTTGTACTTTAATACTTTTTTTGTGCTACGCTAGGTAACTCTATGTTTACACATAGAGTTTGCTAGCGTAGCACAAAAATACAGTTCAAGTTGATATTATTTACTGCTGTGACAAAACCTCTTTTACTAGTAGTTAGTAACACAAGAGATCTGTTATATTTTTTGAGGTGGTAAACTGATGCGCCGCTATACACTGTTGCACTATGGAACTGTCACATTTCCCTGTTTTCTTTAGTGCTCGCCGAGGAGGAATGTCAGTTATACCTAAACTTTCATGCCAAGTTCTATACCTGCACCATCTACAGTTATCGCCACCCGATAGATTGTGACAATTTTGCAGGCAGTTCCGATCAGCAAGAGTATAAATTCATGAATTGCGAAATAATGATTCAGCTTGAGGTTTGTTCCTAGAGTTGTTCCATTTTTCCTGACTAAAAGTAATTTTTATTTTGCGTGTAAATTTTAATAAGTGGCTAGCATTGATAGAAAGATATGTATTTTCTCTATTTGAAAGTTTTATGGTACCTGATCAATTGCAAAGTTCTATGGTAAATGAGCTAATGTCAGGTTTGCCCTACATACAGTTAGAGTACAGCAAATGTTGTATCGATAACTAACCATTAGATTTGGAAGGTTGAAGTAGAGTAATAAAACTATGATGGTAAAATCTTATTGGTAAAGACAGTGACGGCGGTATTTATACTTTAATACATTTTTTGTGCTACGCTAGGTAACTCTACGTTTACACATAGAATTACCTAGCGTAGCACAAAAATACAGTTCAAGTTGATATTATTTACTGCTGTGACAAAACCTCTTTTACTAGTAGTTAGTAACACAAGAGATCTGTTATATTTTTTTGAGGTGGTAAACTGATGAGCCGCTATATACTGTTGCACTATGGAACTGTCACATTTCCCTGTTTTCTTTAGTGCTCGCCGAGGAGGAATGTCAGTTATACCTAAACTTTCATGCCAAGTTCTATACCTGCACCATCTACAGTTATCGCCACCCGATAGATTGTGACAATTTTGCAGGCAGTTCCGATCAGCAAGAGTATAAATTCATGAATTGCGAAATAATGATTCAGCTTGAGGTACGTTCCTAGAGTTGTTCCATTTTTCCTGACTAAAAGTAATTTTTATTTTGCGTGTAAATTTTAATAAGTGGCTAGCATTGATAGAAAGATATGTATTTTCTCTATTTTAAAGTTTTATGGTACCTGACCGATTGTAAAGTTTTATGATATCTGATATATTATCAGGTTCAATGGTATCTGATATATTGTAAGGTTCTATGGTATCTATTCTATTTGGGTGTAGTGGATTGAAGGTTGCAAATTCGAATCCTACGCAATGTAATGTTTTTCTAAACCTGTAATTGTGGTTTCAGACAGACAAAAGGACACGACTCATATGATAGCATAGAATGCACATGTTGCATATTATTCATTGAGTATGCTCACTAAATTATTCACTGAAAAAGAAACTGTTCAATTGCTTCACATCTGGTTAAAGTTGAGAATTCTTTTGAAACTAGTTAACATATGATTGGTTTTTATGACATGGTTATTTTTTCTTTAATTCAGAGTAGCAGAGGACATTTGGAACCTTATGCTTCTGCATGCCTTTGACAGCGAGGACAAGCTGTTATCAACCTTAATGAGGTCACACGCTTACCATACCAGTTACCATACACCCGCTTACTGTCATATCAGTAACACCTACTGGTAAAAAGCTCAACTTCCCACAAGATCTGATAAATCCAAAAAGTCAGCTCGCTGTTCTCTACTGCAAAAGTACCAGTCAACCTGACAATGTAGAATTGACATCACAAGATAGTTTTAAAACAGTTGTTTTCAAATAAACATGAGTGTTGAATTTGCTTGTCATATTATTCTATTTTGACTATGTTTAGTTTGTGCACTTTTACTTAACTTGTAGGTGCTAATTCAAATATTATTGGTTCAGATATAGTGAAAGTGTTAAGCTCTTGTAAGTAATGCTGATATTTACCAGTACAAGTTACTTCTTTATTCTATAAGTCAAACAATCATCTATTGTACCTGATATATTGTTAGGTTCTATGGTATCTTATCTATTATGAAGCTTTATGGTACCTGATATATTGTAAGGCTCTGTAGTACCTGATGTATCGTAAGGTTTTTGGTACTTGATCAATTGTAAGGTTCTATGGTACCTGATCATTTGCAAAGTTCTATAGTAACTGAGCTATTGTCAGGTTCGCCCTTCACTCAGTTAGAGTACAGCAAATGGTGTATCGATAACTAACCATTATATTTAGAAGGTTGAAGTAGAGTAATAAAACTATGATGGTAAAATCTTATTGGTAAAGACAGTGACGGCTGTATTTGTACTTTAATACTTTTTTTGTGCTACGCTAGGTAACTCTATGTTTACACATAGAGTTTGCTAGCGTAGCACAAAAATACAGCTCAAGTTGATAGGCTATTACTTACTGCTGTGACAAAACATCTAATACTAGTAGTTAGTAACACAAGAGATCTGTTATATTTTTTTTCAGGTGGTAAACTGATGAGCTGCTATACACTGTTGCACTATGGAACTGTCACATTTCCCTGTTTTCTTTAGTGCTCGCCGTGGAGGAATGTCAGTTATACCTAAACTTTCATGCCAAGTTCTATACCTGCACCATCTACAGTTATCGCCACCCGATAGATTGTGACAATTTTGCAGGCAGTTCCGATCAGCAAGAGTATAAATTCATGAATTGCGAAATAATGATTCAGCTTGAGGTACGTTCCTAGAGTTGTTCCATTTTTCCTGACTAAAAGTAATTTTTATTTTGCGTGTAAATTTTAATAAGTGGCTAGCATTGATAGAAAGATATGTATTTTCTCTATTTGAAAGTTTTATGGTACCTGATCAATTGCAAAGTTCTATGGTAAATGAGCTAATGTCAGGTTTGCCCTACATACAGTTAGAGTACAGCAAATGTTGTATCGATAACTAACCATTAGATTTGGAAGGTTGAAGTAGAGTAATAAAACTATGATGGTAAAATCTTATTGGTAAAGACAGTGACGGCGGTATTTATACTTTAATACATTTTTTGTGCTACGCTAGGTAACTCTATGTTTACACATAGAATTACCTAGCGTAGCACAAAAATACAGTTCAAGTTGATATTATTTACTGCTGTGACAAAACCTCTTTTACTAGTAGTTAGTAACACAAGAGATCTGTTATATTTTTTTGAGGTGGTAAACTGATGAGCCGCTATACACTGTTGCACTATGGAACTGTCACATTTCCCTGTTTTCTTTAGTGCTCGCCGAGGAGGAATGTCAGTTATACCTAATCTTTCATGCCAAGTTCTATACCTGCACCATCTACAGTTATCGCCACCCGATAGATTGTGACAATTTTGCAGGCAGTTCCGATCAGCAAGAGTATAAATTCATGAATTGCGAAATAATGATTCAGCTTGAGGTACGTTCCTAGAGTTGTTCCATTTTTCCTGACTAAAAGTAATTTTTATTTTGCGTGTAAATTTTAATAAGTGGCTAGCATTGATAGAAAGATATGTATTTTCTCTATTTTAAAGTTTTATGGTACCTGACCGATTGTAAAGTTTTATGATATCTGATATATTATCAGGTTCAATGGTATCTGATATATTGTAAGGTTCTATGGTATCTATTCTATTTGGGTGTAGTGGATTGAAGGTTGCAAATTCGAATCCTACGCAATGTAATGTTTTTCTAAACCTGTAATTGTGGTTTCAGACAGACAAAAGGACACGACTCATATGATAGCATAGAATGCACATGTTGCATATTATTCATTGAGTATGCTCACTAAATTATTCACTGAAAAAGAAACTGTTCAATTGCTTCACATCTGGTTAAAGTTGAGAATTCTTTTGAAACTAGTTAACATATGATTGGTTTTTATGACATGGTTATTTTTTCTTTAATTCAGAGTAGCAGAGGACATTTGGAACCTTATGCTTCTGCATGCCTTTGACAGCGAGGACAAGCTGTTATCAACCTTAATGAGGTCACACGCTTACCATACCAGTTACCATACACCCGCTTACTGTCATACCAGTAACACCTACTGGTAAAAAGCTCAACTTCCCACAAGATCTGATAAATCCAAAAAGTCAGCTCGCTGTTCTCTACTGCAAAGGTACCAGTCAACCTGACAATGTAGAATTGACATCACAAGATAGTTTTAAAACAGTTGTTTTCAAATAAACATGAGTGTTGAATTTGCTTGTCATATTATTCTATTTTGACTATGTTTAGTTTGTGCACTTTTACTTAACTTGTAGGTGCTAATTCAAATATTATTGGTTCAGATATAGTGAAAGTGTTAAGCTCTTGTAAGTAATGCTGATATTTACCAGTACAAGTTACTTCTTTATTCTATAAGTCAAACAATCATCTATTGTACCTGATATATTGTTAGGTTCTATGGTATCTTATCTATTATGAAGCTTTATGGTACCTGATATATTGTAAGGCTCTGTAGTACCTGATGTATCGTAAGGTTTTTGGTACTTGATCAATTGTAAGGTTCTATGGTACCTGATCATTTGCAAAGTTCTATAGTAACTGAGCTATTGTCAGGTTCGCCCTTCACTCAGTTAGAGTACAGCAAATGGTGTATCGATAACTAACCATTATATTTAGAAGGTTGAAGTAGAGTAATAAAACTATGATGGTAAAATCTTATTGGTAAAGACAGTGACGGCGGTATTTATACTTTAATACATTTTTTGTGCTACGCTAGGTAACTCTATGTTTACACATAGAATTACCTAGCGTAGCACAAAAATACAGTTCAAGTTGATATTATTTACTGCTGTGACAAAACCTCTTTTACTAGTAGTTAGTAACACAAGAGATCTGTTATATTTTTTGAGGTGGTAAACTGATGAGCCGCTATACACTGTTGCACTATGGAACTGTCACATTTCCCTGTTTTCTTTAGTGCTCGCCGAGGAGGAATGTCAGTTATACCTAAACTTTCATGCCAAGTTCTATACCTGCACCATCTACAGTTATCGCCACCCGATAGATTGTGACAATTTTGCAGGCAGTTCCGATCAGCAAGAGTATAAATTCATGAATTGCGAAATAATGATTCAGCTTGAGGTACGTTCCTAGAGTTGTTCCATTTTTCCTGACTAAAAGTAATTTTTATTTTGCGTGTAAATTTTAATAAGTGGCTAGCATTGATAGAAAGATATGTATTTTCTCTATTTTAAAGTTTTATGGTACCTGATCAATTGCAAAGTTCTATGGTAAATGAGCTAATGTCAGGTTTGCCCTACATACAGTTAGAGTACAGCAAATGTTGTATCGATAACTAACCATTAGATTTGGAAGGTTGAAGTAGAGTAATAAAACTATGATGGTAAAATCTTATTGGTAAAGACAGTGACGGCGGTATTTATACTTTAATACATTTTTTGTGCTACGCTAGGTAACTCTATGTTTACACATAGAATTACCTAGCGTAGCACAAAAATACAGTTCAAGTTGATATTATTTACTGCTGTGACAAAACCTCTTTTACTAGTAGTTAGTAACACAAGAGATCTGTTATATTTTTTTGAGGTGGTAAACTGATGAGCCGCTATACACTGTTGCACTATGGAACTGTCACATTTCCCTGTTTTCTTTAGTGCTCGCCGAGGAGGAATGTCAGTTATACCTAAACTTTCATGCCAAGTTCTATACCTGCACCATCTACAGTTATCGCCACCCGATAGATTGTGACAATTTTGCAGGCAGTTCCGATCAGCAAGAGTATAAATTCATGAATTGCGAAATAATGATTCAGCTTGAGGTACGTTCCTAGAGTTGTTCCATTTTTCCTGACTAAAAGTAATTTTTATTTTGCGTGTAAATTTTAATAAGTGGCTAGCATTGATAGAAAGATATGTATTTTCTCTATTTTAAAGTTTTATGGTACCTGACCGATTGTAAAGTTTTATGATATCTGATATATTATCAGGTTCAATGGTATCTGATATATTGTAAGGTTCTATGGTATCTATTCTATTTGGGTGTAGTGGATTGAAGGTTGCAAATTCGAATCCTACGCAATGTAATGTTTTTCTAAACCTGTAATTGTGGTTTCAGACAGACAAAAGGACACGACTCATATGATAGCATAGAATGCACATGTTGCATATTATTCATTGAGTATGCTCACTAAATTATTCACTGAAAAAGAAACTGTTCAATTGCTTCACATCTGGTTAAAGTTGAGAATTCTTTTGAAACTAGTTAACATATGATTGGTTTTTATGACATGGTTATTTTTTCTTTAATTCAGAGTAGCAGAGGACATTTGGAACCTTATGCTTCTGCATGCCTTTGACAGCGAGGACAAGCTGTTATCAACCTTAATGAGGTCACACGCTTACCATACCAGTTACCATACACCCGCTTACTGTCATACCAGTAACACCTACTGGTAAAAAGCTCAACTTCCCACAAGATCTGATAAATCCAAAAAGTCAGCTCGCTGTTCTCTACTGCAAAGGTACCAGTCAACCTGAGAATGTAGAATTGACATCACAAGATAGTTTTAAAACAGTTGTTTTTAAATAAACATGAGTGTTGAATTTGCTTGTCATATTATTCTATTTTGACTATGTTTAGTTTGTGCACTTTTACTTAACTTGTAGGTGCTAATTCAAATATTATTGGTTCAGATATAGTGAAAGTGTTAAGCTCTTGTAAGTAATGCTGATATTTACCAGTACAAGTTACTTCTTTATTCTATAAGTCAAACAATCATCTATTGTACCTGATATATTGTTAGGTTCTATGGTATCTTATCTATTATGAAGCTTTATGGTACCTGATATATTGTAAGGCTCTGTAGTACCTGATGTATCGTAAGGTTTTTGGTACTTGATCAATTGTAAGGTTCTATGGTACCTGATCATTTGCAAAGTTCTATAGTAACTGAGCTATTGTCAGGTTCGCCCTTCACTCAGTTAGAGTACAGCAAATGGTGTATCGATAACTAACCATTATATTTAGAAGGTTGAAGTAGAGTAATAAAACTATGATGGTAAAATCTTATTGGTAAAGACAGTGACGGCTGTATTTGTACTTTAATACTTTTTTTGTGCTACGCTAGGTAACTCTATGTTTACACATAGAGTTTGCTAGCGTAGCACAAAAATACAGCTCAAGTTGATAGGCTATTACTTACTGCTGTGACAAAACATCTAATACTAGTAGTTAGTAACACAAGAGATCTGTTATATTTTTTTTCAGGTGGTAAACTGATGAGCTGCTATACACTGTTGCACTATGGAACTGTCACATTTCCCTGTTTTCTTTAGTGCTCGCCGTGGAGGAATGTCAGTTATACCTAAACTTTCATGCCAAGTTCTATACCTGCACCATCTACAGTTATCGCCAGACGATAGGTTGTGACAATTTTGAAGGCAGTTCTGATCAGCAAGAGTGTAAATTCATGAATTGCGAAATAATGATTAGGCTTGAGGTACGTTTCTAAAGTTTTTCCATTTTTCCTGACTAAAGGTGATTTTTATTTTGCGTGTAAACATATAAAAGTGACTAGCATTGATAGAAAGCTATGTATTTTCTCTATTGTAAGGTGCTATGGTACCTGATCAATTGCAAAGTTCTATGGTAAATGAGCTAATGTCAGGTTTGCCCTACATACAGTTAGAGTACAGCAAATGTTGTATCGATAACTAACCATTAGATTTGGAAGGTTGAAGTAGAGTAATAAAACTATGATGGTAAAATCTTATTGGTAAAGACAGTGACGGCGGTATTTATACTTTAATACATTTTTTGTGCTACGCTAGGTAACTCTATGTTTACACATAGAATTACCTAGCGTAGCACAAAAATACAGTTCAAGTTGATATTATTTACTGCTGTGACAAAACCTCTTTTACTAGTAGTTAGTAACACAAGAGATCTGTTATATTTTTTGAGGTGGTAAACTGATGAGCCGCTATACACTGTTGCACTATGGAACTGTCACATTTCCCTGTTTTCTTTAGTGCTCGCCGAGGAGGAATGTCAGTTATACCTAAACTTTCATGCCAAGTTCTATACCTGCACCATCTACAGTTATCGCCACCCGATAGATTGTGACAATTTTGCAGGCAGTTCCGATCAGCAAGAGTATAAATTCATGAATTGCGAAATAATGATTCAGCTTGAGGTACGTTCCTAGAGTTGTTCCATTTTTCCTGACTAAAAGTAATTTTTATTTTGCGTGTAAATTTTAATAAGTGGCTAGCATTGATAGAAAGATATGTATTTTCTCTATTTTAAAGTTTTATGGTACCTGACCGATTGTAAAGTTTTATGATATCTGATATATTATCAGGTTCAATGGTATCTGATATATTGTAAGGTTCTATGGTATCTATTCTATTTGGGTGTAGTGGATTGAAGGTTGCAAATTCGAATCCTACGCAATGTAATGTTTTTTCTAAACCTGTAATTGTGGTTTCAGACAGACAAAAGGACACGACTCATATGATAGCATAGAATGCACATGTTGCATATTATTCATTGCGTATGCTCACTAAATTATTCACTGAAAAAGAAACTGTTCAATTGCTTCACATCTGGTTAAAGTTGAGAATTCTTTTGAAACTAGTTAACATATGATTGGTTTTTATGACATGGTTATTTTTTCTTTAATTCAGAGTAGCAGAGGACATTTGAAACCTTATGCTTCTGCATGCCTTTGACAGCGAGGACAAGCTGTTATCAACCTTAATGAGGTCACACGCTTACCATACCAGTTACCATACACCCGCTTACTGTCATACCAGTAACACCTACTGGTAAAAAGCTCAACTTCCCACAAGATCTGATAAATCCAAAAAGTCAGCTCGCTGTTCTCTACTGCAAAGGTACCAGTCAACCTGACAATGTAGAATTGACATCACAAGATAGTTTTAAAACAGTTGTTTTCAAATAAACATGAGTGTTGAATTTGCTTGTCATATTATTCTATTTTGACTATGTTTAGTTTGTGCACTTTTACTTAACTTGTAGGTGCTAATTCAAATATTATTGGTTCAGATATAGTGAAAGTGTTAAGCTCTTGAAAGTAATGCTGATATTTACCAGTACAAGTTACTTCTTTATTCTATAAGTCAAACAATCATCTATTGTACCTGATATATTGTTAGGTTCTATGGTATCTTATCTATTATGAAGCTTTATGGTACCTGATATATTGTAAGGCTCTGTAGTACCTGATGTATCGTAAGGTTTTTGGTACTTGATCAATTGTAAGGTTCTATGGTACCTGATCATTTGCAAAGTTCTATAGTAACTGAGCTATTGTCAGGTTCGCCCTTCACTCAGTTAGAGTACAGCAAATGGTGTATCGATAACTAACCATTATATTTAGAAGGTTGAAGTAGAGTAATAAAACTATGATGGTAAAATCTTATTGGTAAAGACAGTGACGGCTGTATTTGTACTTTAATACTTTTTTTGTGCTACGCTAGGTAACTCTATGTTTACACATAGAGTTTGCTAGCGTAGCACAAAAATACAGCTCAAGTTGATAGGCTATTACTTACTGCTGTGACAAAACATCTAATACTAGTAGTTAGTAACACAAGAGATCTGTTATATTTTTTTTCAGGTGGTAAACTGATGAGCCGCTATACACTGTTGCACTATGGAACTGTCACATTTCCCTGTTTTCTTTAGTGCTCGCCGTGGAGGAATGTCAGTTATACCTAAACTTTCATGCCAAGTTCTATACCTGCACCATCTACAGTTATCGCCAGACGATAGGTTGTGACAATTTTGAAGGCAGTTCTGATCAGCAAGAGTGTAAATTCATGAATTGCGAAATAATGATTCAGCTTGAGGTACGTTCCTAGAGTTGTTCCATTTTTCCTGACTAAAAGTAATTTTTATTTTGCGTGTAAATTTTAATAAGTGGCTAGCATTGATAGAAAGATATGTATTTTCTCTATTTTAAAGTTTTATAGTACCTGACCGATTGTAAAGTTTTATGATATCTGATATATTATCAGGTTCAATGGTATCTGATATATTGTAAGGTTCTATGGTATCTATTCTATTTGGGTGTAGTGGATTGAAGGTTGCAAATTCGAATCCTACGCAATGTAATGTTTTTCTAAACCTGTAATTGTGGTTTCAGACAGACAAAAGGACACGACTCATATGATAGCATAGAATGCACATGTTGCATATTATTCATTGAGTATGCTCACTAAATTATTCACTGAAAAAGAAACTGTTCAATTGCTTCACATCTGGTTAAAGTTGAGAATTCTTTTGAAACTAGTTAACATATGATTGGTTTTTATGACATGGTTATTTTTTCTTTAATTCAGAGTAGCAGAGGACATTTGGAACCTTATGCTTCTGCATGCCTTTGACAGCGAGGACAAGCTGTTATCAACCTTAATGAGGTCACACGCTTACCATACCAGTTACCATACACCCGCTTACTGTCATACCAGTAACACCTACTGGTAAAAAGCTCAACTTCCCACAAGATCTGATAAATCCAAAAAGTCAGCTCGCTGTTCTCTACTGCAAAGGTACCAGTCAACCTGACAATGTAGAATTGACATCACAAGATAGTTTTAAAACAGTTGTTTTCAAATAAACATGAGTGTTGAATTTGCTTGTCATATTATTCTATTTTGACTATGTTTAGTTTGTGCACTTTTACTTAACTTGTAGGTACTAATTCAAATATTATTGGTTCAGATATAGTGAAAGTGTTAAGCTCTTGTAAGTAATGCTGATATTTACCAGTACAAGTTACTTCTTTATTCTATAAGTCAAACAATCATCTATTGTACCTGATATATTGTTAGGTTCTATGGTATCTTATCTATTATGAAGCTTTATGGTACCTGATATGTTGTAAGGCTCTGTAGTACCTGATGTATCGTAAGGTTTTTGGTACTTGATCAATTGTAAGGCTCTATGGTACCTGATCATTTGCAAAGTCCTATAGTAACTGAGCTATTGTCAGGTTCGCCCTTCACTCAGTTAGAGTACAGCAAATGGTGTATCGATAACTAACCATTATATTTAGAAGGTTGAAGTAGAGTAATAAAACTATGATGGTAAAATCCTATTGGTAAAGACAGTGACGGCTGTATTTGTACTTTAATACATTTTTTGTGCTACGCTAGGTAACTCTATGTTTACACATAGAGTTTGCTAGCGTAGCACAAAAATACAGCTCAAGTTGATAGGCTATTACTTACTGCTGTGACAAAACATCTTTTACTAGTAGTTAGTAACACAAGAGATCTGTTATATTTTTTTTCAGGTGGTAAACTGATGAGCTGCTATACACTGTTGCACTATGGAACTGTCACATTTCCCTGTTTTTTTTAGTGCTCGCCGTGGAGGAATGTCAGTTATACCTAAACTTTCATGCCAAGTTCTATACCTGCACCATCTACAGTTATCGCCACACGATAGGTTGTGACAATTTTGAAGGCAGTTCCGATCAGCAAGAGTGTAAATTCATGAATTGCAAAATAATGATTAGGCTTGAGGTACGTTTCTAAAGTTTTTCCATTTTTCCTGACTAAACGTAATTTTTATTTTGCGTGTAAATTTTAATAAGTGGCTAGCATTGATAGAAAGATATGTATTTTCTCTATTTTAAAGTTTTATGGTACCTGATCAATTGCAAAGTTCTATGGTAAATGAGCTAATGTCAGGTTTGCCCTACATACAGTTAGAGTACAGCAAATGTTGTATCGATAACTAACCATTAGATTTGGAAGGTTGAAGTAGAGTAATAAAACTATGATGGTAAAATCTTATTGGTAAAGACAGTGACGGCGGTATTTATACTTTAATACATTTTTTGTGCTACGCTAGGTAACTCTATGTTTACACATAGAGTTTGCTAGCGTAGCACAAAAATACAGCTCAAGTTGATAGGCTATTACTTACTGCTGTGACAAAACATCTAATACTAGTAGTTAGTAACACAAGAGATCTGTTATATTTTTTTTCAGGTGGTAAACTGATGAGCTGCTATACACTGTTGCACTATGGAACTGTCACATTTCCCTGTTTTCTTTAGTGCTCGCCGTGGAGGAATGTCAGTTATACCTAAACTTTCATGCCAAGTTCTATACCTGCACCATCTACAGTTATCGCCAGACGATAGGTTGTGACAATTTTGAAGGCAGTTCTGATCAGCAAGAGTGTAAATTCATGAATTGCGAAATAATGATTCAGCTTGAGGTACGTTCCTAGAGTTGTTCCATTTTTCCTGACTAAAAGTAATTTTCATTTTGCGTGTAAACATATAAAAGTGACTAGCATTGATAGAAAGATATGTATTTTCTCTATTTGAAAGTTTTATGGTACCTGATCAATTGCAAAGTTCTATGGTAAATGAGCTAATGTCAGGTTTGCCCTACATACAGTTAGAGTACAGCAAATGTTGTATCGATAACTAACCATTAGATTTGGAAGGTTGAAGTAGAGTAATAAAACTATGATGGTAAAATCTTATTGGTAAAGACAGTGACGGCGATATTTATACTTTAATACATTTTTTGTGCTACGCTAGGTAACTCTATGTTTACACATAGAATTACCTAGCGTAGCACAAAAATACAGTTCAAGTTGATATTATTTACTGCTGTGACAAAACCTCTTTTACTAGTAGTTAGTAACACAAGAGATCTGTTATATTTTTTTGAGGTGGTAAACTGATGAGCCGCTATACACTGTTGCACTATGGAACTGTCACATTTCCCTGTTTTCTTTAGTGCTCGCCGAGGAGGAATGTCAGTTATACCTAAACTTTCATGCCAAGTTCTATACCTGCACCATCTACAGTTATCGCCACCCGATAGATTGTGACAATTTTGCAGGCAGTTCCGATCAGCAAGAGTATAAATTCATGAATTGCGAAATAATGATTCAGCTTGAGGTACGTTCCTAGAGTTGTTCCATTTTTCCTGACTAAAAGTAATTTTTATTTTGCGTGTAAATTTTAATAAGTGGCTAGCATTGATAGAAAGATATGTATTTTCTCTATTTTAAAGTTTTATGGTACCTGATCAATTGCAAAGTTCTATGGTAAATGAGCTAATGTCAGGTTTGCCCTACATACAGTTAGAGTACAGCAAATGTTGTATCGATAACTAACCATTAGATTTGGAAGGTTGAAGTAGAGTAATAAAACTATGATGGTAAAATCTTATTGGTAAAGACAGTGACGGCGGTATTTATACTTTAATACATTTTTTGTGCTACGCTAGGTAACTCTATGTTTACACATAGAATTACCTAGCGTAGCACAAAAATACAGTTCAAGTTGATATTATTTACTGCTGTGACAAAACCTCTTTTACTAGTAGTTAGTAACACAAGAGATCTGTTATATTTTTTTGAGGTGGTAAACTGATGAGCCGCTATACACTGTTGCACTATGGAACTGTCACATTTCCCTGTTTTCTTTAGTGCTCGCCGAGGAGGAATGTCAGTTATACCTAAACTTTCATGCCAAGTTCTATACCTGCACCATCTACAGTTATCGCCACCCGATAGATTGTGACAATTTTGCAGGCAGTTCCGATCAGCAAGAGTATAAATTTATGAATTGCGAAATAATGATTCAGCTTGAGGTACGTTCCTAGAGTTGTTCCATTTTTCCTGACTAAAAGTAATTTTTATTTTGCGTGTAAATTTTAATAAGTGGCTAGCATTGATAGAAAGATATGTATTTTCTCTATTTTAAAGTTTTATGGTACCTGACCGATTGTAAAGTTTTATGATATCTGATATATTATCAGGTTCAATGGTATCTGATATATTGTAAGGTTCTATGGTATCTATTCTATTTGGGTGTAGTGGATTGAAGGTTGCAAATTCGAATCCTACGCAATGTAATGTTTTTCTAAACCTGTAATTGTGGTTTCAGACAGACAAAAGGACACGACTCATATGATAGCATAGAATGCACATGTTGCATATTATTCATTGAGTATGCTCACTAAATTATTCACTGAAAAAGAAACTGTTCAATTGCTTCACATCTGGTTAAAGTTGAGAATTCTTTTGAAACTAATTAACATATGATTGGTTTTTATGACATGGTTATTTTTTCTTTAATTCAGAGTAGCAGAGGACATTTGGAACCTTATGCTTCTGCATGCCTTTGACAGCGAGGACAAGCTGTTATCAACCTTAATGAGGTCACACGCTTACCATACCAGTTACCATACACCCGCTTACTGTCATACCAGTAACACCTACTGGTAAAAAGCTCAACTTCCCACAAGATCTGATAAATCCAAAAAGTCAGCTCGCTGTTCTCTACTGCAAAGGTACCAGTCAACCTGACAATGTAGAATTGACATCACAAGATAGTTTTAAAACAGTTGTTTTCAAATAAACATGAGTGTTGAATTTGCTTGTCATATTATTCTATTTTGACTATGTTTAGTTTGTGCACTTTTACTTAACTTGTAGGTGCTAATTCAAATATTATTGGTTCAGATATAGTGAAAGTGTTAAGCTCTTGTAAGTAATGCTGATATTTACCAGTACAAGTTACTTCTTTATTCTATAAGTCAAACAATCATCTATTGTACCTGATATATTGTTAGGTTCTATGGTATCTTATCTATTATGAAGCTTTATGGTACCTGATATATTGTAAGGCTCTGTAGTACCTGATGTATCGTAAGGTTTTTGGTACTTGATCAATTGTAAGGCTCTATGGTACCTGATCATTTGCAAAGTCCTATAGTAACTGAGCTATTGTCAGGTTCGCCCTTCACTCAGTTAGAGTACAGCAAATGGTTTATCGATAACTAACCATTATATTCAGAAGGTTGAAGTAGAGTATTAAAACTATGATGGTAAAATCCTATTGGTAAAGACAGTGACGGCTGTATTTGTACTTTAATACATTTTTTGTGCTACGCTAGGTAATTCTATGTTTACACATAGAGTTTGCTAGCGTAGCACAAAAATACAGCTCAAGTTGATAGGCTATTACTTACTGCTGTGACAAAACATCTAATACTAGTAGTTAGTAACACAAGAGATCTGTTATATTTTTTTTCAGGTGGTAAACTGATGAGCTGCTATACACAGTTGCACTATGGAACTGTCACATTTCCCTGTTTTTTTTAGTGCTCGCCGTGGAGGAATGTCAGTTATACCTAAACTTTCATGCCAAGTTCTATACCTGCACCATCTACAGTTATCGCCACACGATAGGTTGCGACAATTTTGAAGGCAGTTCTGATCAGCAAGAGTGTAAATTCATGAATTGCGAAATAATGATTAGGCTTGAGGTACGTTTCTAAAGTTTTTCCATTTTTTCCTGACTAAAGGTGATTTTTATTTTGCGTGTAAACATATAAAAGTGACTAGCATTGATAGAAAGATATGTATTTTCTCTATTTGAAAGTTTTATGGTACCTGATCAATTGCAAAGTTCTATGGTAAATGAGCTAATGTCAGGTTTGCCCTACATACAGTTAGAGTACAGCAAATGTTGTATCGATAACTAACCATTAGATTTGGAAGGTTGAAGTAGAGTAATAAAACTATGATGGTAAAATCTTATTGGTAAAGACAGTGACGGCGGTATTTATACTTTAATACATTTTTTGTGCTACGCTAGGTAACTCTATGTTTACACATAGAATTACCTAGCGTAGCACAAAAATACAGTTCAAGTTGATATTATTTACTGCTGTGACAAAACCTCTTTTACTAGTAGTTAGTAACACAAGAGATCTGTTATATTTTTTTGAGGTGGTAAACTGATGAGCCGCTATACACTGTTGCACTATGGAACTGTCACATTTCCCTGTTTTCTTTAGTGCTCGCCGAGGAGGAATGTCAGTTATACCTAAACTTTCATGCCAAGTTCTATACCTGCACCATCTACAGTTATCGCCACCCGATAGATTGTGACAATTTTGCAGGCAGTTCCGATCAGCAAGAGTATAAATTCATGAATTGCGAAATAATGATTAGGCTTGAGGTACGTTCCTAGAGTTGTTCCATTTTTCCTGACTAAAAGTAATTTTTATTTTGCGTGTAAATTTTAATAAGTGGCTAGCATTGATAGAAAGATATGTATTTTCTCTATTTTAAAGTTTTATGGTACCTGACCGATTGTAAAGTTTTATGATATCTGATATATTATCAGGTTCAATGGTATCTGATATATTGTAAGGTTCTATGGTATCTATTCTATTTGAGTGTAGTGGATTGAAGGTTGCAAATTCGAATCCTACGCAATGTAATGTTTTTCTAAACCTGTAATTGTGGTTTCAGACAGACAAAAGGACACGACTCATATGATAGCATAGAATGCACATGTTGCATATTATTCATTGAGTATGCTCACTAAATTATTCACTGAAAAAGAAACTGTTCAATTGCTTCACATCTGGTTAAAGTTGAGAATTCTTTTGAAACTAGTTAACATATGATTGGTTTTTATGACATGGTTATTTTTTCTTTAATTCAGAGTAGCAGAGGACATTTGGAACCTTATGCTTCTGCATGCCTTTGACAGCGAGGACAAGCTGTTATCAACCTTAATGAGGTCACACGCTTACCATACCAGTTACCATACACCCGCTTACTGTCATACCAGTAACACCTACTGGTAAAAAGCTCAACTTCCCACAAGATCTGATAAATCCAAAAAGTCAGCTCGCTGTTCTCTACTGCAAAGGTACCAGTCAACCTGACAATGTAGAATTGACATCACAAGATAGTTTTAAAACAGTTGTTTTCAAATAAACATGAGTGTTGAATTTGCTTGTCATATTATTCTATTTTGACTATGTTTAGTTTGTGCACTTTTACTTAACTTGTAGGTGCTAATTCAAATATTATTGGTTCAGATATAGTGAAAGTGTTAAGCTCTTGTAAGTAATGCTGATATTTACCAGTACAAGTTACTTCTTTATTCTATAAGTCAAACAATCATCTATTGTACCTGATATATTGTTAGGTTCTATGGTATCTTATCTATTATGAAGCTTTATGGTACCTGATATATTGTAAGGCTCTGTAGTACCTGATGTATCGTAAGGTTTTTGGTACTTGATCAATTGTAAGGCTCTATGGTACCTGATCATTTGCAAAGTCCTATAGTAACTGAGCTATTGTCAGGTTCGCCCTTCACTCAGTTAGAGTACAGCAAATGGTGTATCGATAACTAACCATTATATTTAGAAGGTTGAAGTAGAGTAATAAAACTATGATGGTAAAATCCTATTGGTAAAAACAGTGACGGCTGTATTTGTACTTTAATACATTTTTTGTGCTACGCTAGGTAACTCTATGTTTACACATAGAGTTTGCTAGCGTAGCACAAAAATACAGCTCAAGTTGATAGGCTATTACTTACTGCTGTGACAAAACATCTAATACTAGTAGTTAGTAACACAAGAGATCTGTTATATTTTTTTTCAGGTGGTAAACTGATGAGCTGCTATACACTGTTGCACTATGGAACTGTCACATTTCCCTGTTTTTTTAGTGCTCGCCGTGGAGGAATGTCAGTTATACCTAAACTTTCATGCCAAGTTCTATACCTGCACCATCTACAGTTATCGCCACACGATAGGTTGTGACAATTTTGAAGGCAGTTCTGATCAGCAAGAGTGTAAATTCATGAATTGCGAAATAATGATTAGGCTTGAGGTACGTTCCTAGAGTTGTTCCATTTTTCCTGACTAAAAGTAATTTTTATTTTGCGTGTAAATTTTAATAAGTGGCTAGCATTGATAGAAAGATATGTATTTTCTCTATTTGAAAGTTTTATGGTACCTGATCAATTGCAAAGTTCTATGGTAAATGAGCTAATGTCAGGTTTGCCCTACATACAGTTAGAGTACAGCAAATGTTGTATCGATAACTAACCATTAGATTTGGAAGGTTGAAGTAGAGTAATAAAACTATGATGGTAAAATCTTATTGGTAAAGACAGTGACGGCGGTATTTATACTTTAATACATTTTTTGTGCTACGCTAGGTAGCTCTATGTTTACACATAGAATTACCTAGCGTAGCACAAAAATACAGTTCAAGTTGATATTATTTACTGCTGTGACAAAACCTCTTTTACTAGTAGTTAGTAACACAAGAGATCTGTTATATTTTTTTAGGTGGTAAACTGATGAGCCGCTATACACTGTTGCACTATGGAACTGTCACATTTCCCTGTTTTTTTTAGTGCTCGCCGAGGAGGAATGTCAGTTATACCTAAACTTTCATGCCAAGTTCTATACCTGCACCATCTACAGTTATCGTCACCCGATAGATTGTGACAATTTTGCAGGCAGTTCCGATCAGCAAGAGTATAAATTCATGAATTGCGAAATAATGATTCAGCTTGAGGTACGTTCCTAGAGTTGTTCCATTTTTCCTGACTAAAAGTAATTTTTATTTTGCGTGTAAATTTTAATAAGTGGCTAGCATTGATAGAAAGATATGTATTTTCTCTATTTTAAAGTTTTATGGTACCTGACCGATTGTAAAGTTTTATGATATCTGATATATTATCAGGTTCAATGGTATCTGATATATTGTAAGGTTCTATGGTATCTATTCTATTTGGGTGTAGTGGATTGAAGGTTGCAAATTCGAATCCTACGCAATGTAATGTTTTTCTAAACCTGTAATTGTGGTTTCAGACAGACAAAAGGACACGACTCATATGATAGCATAGAATGCACATGTTGCATATTATTCATTGAGTATGCTCACTAAATTATTCACTGAAAAAGAAACTGTTCAATTGCTTCACATCTGGTTAAAGTTGAGAATTCTTTTGAAACTAGTTAACATATGATTGGTTTTTATGACATGGTTATTTTTTCTTTAATTCAGAGTAGCAGAGGACATTTGGAACCTTATGCTTCTGCATGCCTTTGACAGCGAGGACAAGCTGTTATCAACCTTAATGAGGTCACACGCTTACCATACCAGTTACCATACACCCGCTTACTGTCATACCAGTAACACCTACTGGTAAAAAGCTCAACTTCCCACAAGATCTGATAAATCCAAAAAGTCAGCTCGCTGTTCTCTACTGCAAAGGTACCAGTCAACCTGACAATGTAGAATTGACATCACAAGATAGTTTTAAAACAGTTGTTTTCAAATAAACATGAGTGTTGAATTTGCTTGTCATATTATTCTATTTTGACTATGTTTAGTTTGTGCACTTTTACTTAACTTGTAGGTGCTAATTCAAATATTATTGGTTCAGATATAGTGAAAGTGTTAAGCTCTTGTAAGTAATGCTGATATTTACCAGTACAAGTTACTTCTTTATTCTATAAGTCAAACAATCATCTATTGTACCTGATATATTGTTAGGTTCTATGGTATCTTATCTATTATGAAGCTTTATGGTACCTGATATATTGTAAGGCTCTGTAGTACCTGATGTATCGTAAGGTTTTTGGTACTTGATCAATTGTAAGGCTCTATGGTACCTGATCATTTGCAAAGTCCTATAGTAACTGAGCTATTGTCAGGTTCGCCCTTCACTCAGTTAGAGTACAGCAAATGGTGTATCAATAACTAACCATTATATTTAGAAGGTTGAAGTAGAGTAATAAAACTATGATGGTAAAATCTTATTGGTAAAGACAGTGACGGCTGTATTTGTACTTTAATACATTTTTTGTGCTACGCTAGGTAACTCTATGTTTACACATAGAGTTTGCTAGCGTAGCACAAAAATACAGCTCAAGTTGATAGGCTATTACTTACTGCTGTGACAAAACATCTAATACTAGTAGTTAGTAACACAAGAGATCTGTTATATTTTTTTTCAGGTGGTAAACTGATGAGCTGCTATACACAGTTGCACTATGGAACTGTCACATTTCCCTGTTTTTTTTAGTGCTCGCCGTGGAGGAATGTCAGTTATACCTAAACTTTCATGCCAAGTTCTATACCTGCACCATCTACAGTTATCGCCACACGATAGGTTGCGACAATTTTGAAGGCAGTTCTGATCAGCAAGAGTGTAAATTCATGAATTGCGAAATAATGATTAGGCTTGAGGTACGTTTCTAAAGTTTTTCCATTTTTTCCTGACTAAAGGTGATTTTTATTTTGCGTGTAAACATATAAAAGTGACTAGCATTGATAGAAAGATATGTATTTTCTCTATTTGAAAGTTTTATGGTACCTGATCAATTGCAAAGTTCTATGGTAAATGAGCTAATGTCAGGTTTGCCCTACATACAGTTAGAGTACAGCAAATGTTGTATCGATAACTAACCATTAGATTTGGAAGGTTGAAGTAGAGTAATAAAACTATGATGGTAAAATCTTATTGGTAAAGACAGTGACGGCGGTATTTATACTTTAATACATTTTTTGTGCTACGCTAGGTAACTCTATGTTTACACATAGAATTACCTAGCGTAGCACAAAAATACAGTTCAAGTTGATATTATTTACTGCTGTGACAAAACCTCTTTTACTAGTAGTTAGTAACACAAGAGATCTGTTATATTTTTTTGAGGTGGTAAACTGATGAGCCGCTATACACTGTTGCACTATGGAACTGTCACATTTCCCTGTTTTCTTTAGTGCTCGCCGAGGAGGAATGTCAGTTATACCTAAACTTTCATGCCAAGTTCTATACCTGCACCATCTACAGTTATCGCCACCCGATAGATTGTGACAATTTTGCAGGCAGTTCCGATCAGCAAGAGTATAAATTCATGAATTGCGAAATAATGATTCAGCTTGAGGTACGTTCCTAGAGTTGTTCCATTTTTCCTGACTAAAAGTAATTTTTATTTTGCGTGTAAATTTTAATAAGTGGCTAGCATTGATAGAAAGATATGTATTTTCTCTATTTTAAAGTTTTATGGTACCTGACCGATTGTAAAGTTTTATGATATCTGATATATTATCAGGTTCAATGGTATCTGATATATTGTAAGGTTCTATGGTATCTATTCTATTTGAGTGTAGTGGATTGAAGGTTGCAAATTCGAATCCTACGCAATGTAATGTTTTTCTAAACCTGTAATTGTGGTTTCAGACAGACAAAAGGACACGACTCATATGATAGCATAGAATGCACATGTTGCATATTATTCATTGAGTATGCTCACTAAATTATTCACTGAAAAAGAAACTGTTCAATTGCTTCACATCTGGTTAAAGTTGAGAATTCTTTTGAAACTAGTTAACATATGATTGGTTTTTATGACATGGTTATTTTTTCTTTAATTCAGAGTAGCAGAGGACATTTGGAACCTTATGCTTCTGCATGCCTTTGACAGCGAGGACAAGCTGTTATCAACCTTAATGAGGTCACACGCTTACCATACCAGTTACCATACACCCGCTTACTGTCATACCAGTAACACCTACTGGTAAAAAGCTCAACTTCCCACAAGATCTGATAAATCCAAAAAGTCAGCTCGCTGTTCTCTACTGCAAAGGTACCAGTCAACCTGACAATGTAGAATTGACATCACAAGATAGTTTTAAAACAGTTGTTTTCAAATAAACATGAGTGTTGAATTTGCTTGTCATATTATTCTATTTTGACTATGTTTAGTTTGTGCACTTTTACTTAACTTGTAGGTGCTAATTCAAATATTATTGGTTCAGATATAGTGAAAGTGTTAAGCTCTTGTAAGTAATGCTGATATTTACCAGTACAAGTTACTTCTTTATTCTATAAGTCAAACAATCATCTATTGTACCTGATATATTGTTAGGTTCTATGGTATCTTATCTATTATGAAGCTTTATGGTACCTGATATATTGTAAGGCTCTGTAGTACCTGATGTATCGTAAGGTTTTTGGTACTTGATCAATTGTAAGGCTCTATGGTACCTGATCATTTGCAAAGTCCTATAGTAACTGAGCTATTGTCAGGTTCGCCCTTCACTCAGTTAGAGTACAGCAAATGGTGTATCGATAACTAACCATTATATTTAGAAGGTTGAAGTAGAGTAATAAAACTATGATGGTAAAATCCTATTGGTAAAAACAGTGACGGCTGTATTTGTACTTTAATACATTTTTTGTGCTACGCTAGGTAACTCTATGTTTACACATAGAGTTTGCTAGCGTAGCACAAAAATACAGCTCAAGTTGATAGGCTATTACTTACTGCTGTGACAAAACATCTAATACTAGTAGTTAGTAACACAAGAGATCTGTTATATTTTTTTTCAGGTGGTAAACTGATGAGCTGCTATACACTGTTGCACTATGGAACTGTCACATTTCCCTGTTTTTTTTAGTGCTCGCCGTGGAGGAATGTCAGTTATACCTAAACTTTCATGCCAAGTTCTATACCTGCACCATCTACAGTTATCGCCACACGATAGGTTGTGACAATTTTGAAGGCAGTTCTGATCAGCAAGAGTGTAAATTCATGAATTGCGAAATAATGATTAGGCTTGAGGTACGTTTCTAAAGTTTTTCCATTTTTCCTGACTAAAGGTGATTTTTATTTTGCGTGTAAACATATAAAAGTGACTAGCATTGATAGAAAGATATGTATTTTCTCTATTTGAAAGTTTTATGGTACCTGATCAATTGCAAAGTTCTATGGTAAATGAGCTAATGTCAGGTTTGCCCTACATACAGTTAGAGTACAGCAAATGTTGTATCGATAACTAACCATTAGATTTGGAAGGTTGAAGTAGAGTAATAAAACTATGATGGTAAAATCTTATTGGTAAAGACAGTGACGGCGGTATTTATACTTTAATACATTTTTTGTGCTACGCTAGGTAACTCTATGTTTACACATAGAATTACTTAGCGTAGCACAAAAATACAGTTCAAGTTGATATTATTTACTGCTGTGACAAAACCTCTTTTACTAGTAGTTAGTAACACAAGAGATCTGTTATATTTTTTTGAGGTGGTAAACTGATGAGCCGCTATACACTGTTGCACTATGGAACTGTCACATTTCCCTGTTTTCTTTAGTGCTCGCCGAGGAGGAATGTCAGTTATACCTAAACTTTCATGCCAAGTTCTATACCTGCACCATCTACAGTTATCGCCACCCGATAGATTGTGACAATTTTGCAGGCAGTTCCGATCAGCAAGAGTATAAATTCATGAATTGCGAAATAATGATTCAGCTTGAGGTACGTTCCTAGAGTTGTTCCATTTTTCCTGACTAAAAGTAATTTTTATTTTGCGTGTAAATTTTAATAAGTGGCTAGCATTGATAGAAAGATATGTATTTTCTCTATTTGAAAGTTTTATGGTACCTGATCAATTGCAAAGTTCTATGGTAAATGAGCTAATGTCAGGTTTGCCCTACATACAGTTAGAGTACAGCAAATGTTGTATCGATAACTAACCATTAGATTTGGAAGGTTGAAGTAGAGTAATAAAACTATGATGGTAAAATCTTATTGGTAAAGACAGTGACGGCGGTATTTATACTTTAATACATTTTTTGTGCTACGCTAGGTAGCTCTATGTTTACACATAGAATTACCTAGCGTAGCACAAAAATACAGTTCAAGTTGATATTATTTACTGCTGTGACAAAACCTCTTTTACTAGTAGTTAGTAACACAAGAGATCTGTTATATTTTTTTAGGTGGTAAACTGATGAGCCGCTATACACTGTTGCACTATGGAACTGTCACATTTCCCTGTTTTTTTTAGTGCTCGCCGAGGAGGAATGTCAGTTATACCTAAACTTTCATGCCAAGTTCTATACCTGCACCATCTACAGTTATCGTCACCCGATAGATTGTGACAATTTTGCAGGCAGTTCCGATCAGCAAGAGTATAAATTCATGAATTGCGAAATAATGATTCAGCTTGAGGTACGTTCCTAGAGTTGTTCCATTTTTCCTGACTAAAAGTAATTTTTATTTTGCGTGTAAATTTTAATAAGTGGCTAGCATTGATAGAAAGATATGTATTTTCTCTATTTTAAAGTTTTATGGTACCTGACCGATTGTAAAGTTTTATGATATCTGATATATTATCAGGTTCAATGGTATCTGATATATTGTAAGGTTCTATGGTATCTATTCTATTTGGGTGTAGTGGATTGAAGGTTGCAAATTCGAATCCTACGCAATGTAATGTTTTTCTAAACCTGTAATTGTGGTTTCAGACAGACAAAAGGACACGACTCATATGATAGCATAGAATGCACATGTTGCATATTATTCATTGAGTATGCTCACTAAATTATTCACTGAAAAAGAAACTGTTCAATTGCTTCACATCTGGTTAAAGTTGAGAATTCTTTTGAAACTAGTTAACATATGATTGGTTTTTATGACATGGTTATTTTTTCTTTAATTCAGAGTAGCAGAGGACATTTGGAACCTTATGCTTCTGCATGCCTTTGACAGCGAGGACAAGCTGTTATCAACCTTAATGAGGTCACACGCTTACCATACCAGTTACCATACACCCGCTTACTGTCATACCAGTAACACCTACTGGTAAAAAGCTCAACTTCCCACAAGATCTGATAAATCCAAAAAGTCAGCTCGCTGTTCTCTACTGCAAAGGTACCAGTCAACCTGACAATGTAGAATTGACATCACAAGATAGTTTTAAAACAGTTGTTTTCAAATAAACATGAGTGTTGAATTTGCTTGTCATATTATTCTATTTTGACTATGTTTAGTTTGTGCACTTTTACTTAACTTGTAGGTGCTAATTCAAATATTATTGGTTCAGATATAGTGAAAGTGTTAAGCTCTTGTAAGTAATGCTGATATTTACCAGTACAAGTTACTTCTTTATTCTATAAGTCAAACAATCATCTATTGTACCTGATATATTGTTAGGTTCTATGGTATCTTATCTATTATGAAGCTTTATGGTACCTGATATATTGTAAGGCTCTGTAGTACCTGATGTATCGTAAGGTTTTTGGTACTTGATCAATTGTAAGGCTCTATGGTACCTGATCATTTGCAAAGTCCTATAGTAACTGAGCTATTGTCAGGTTCGCCCTTCACTCAGTTAGAGTACAGCAAATGGTGTATCAATAACTAACCATTATATTTAGAAGGTTGAAGTAGAGTAATAAAACTATGATGGTAAAATCTTATTGGTAAAGACAGTGACGGCTGTATTTGTACTTTAATACATTTTTTGTACTACGCTAGGTAACTCTATGTTTACACATAGAGTTTGCTAGCGTAGCACAAAAATACAGCTCAAGTTGATAGGCTATTACTTACTGCTGTGACAAAACATCTAATACTAGTAGTTAGTAACACAAGAGATCTGTTATATTTTTTTTCAGGTGGTAAACTGATGAGCTGCTATACACTGTTGCACTATGGAACTGTCACATTTCCCTGTTTTCTTTAGTGCTCGCCGTGGAGGAATGTCAGTTATACCTAAACTTTCATGCCAAGTTCTATACCTGCACCATCTACAGTTATCGCCACACGATAGGTTGTGACAATTTTGAAGGCAGTTCTGATCAGCAAGAGTGTAAATTCATGAATTGCGAAATAATGATTAGGCTTGAGGTACGTTTCTAAAGTTTTTCCATTTTTCCTGACTAAAGGTGATTTTTATTTTGCGTGTAAACATATAAAAGTGACTAGCATTGATAGAAAGCTATGTATTTTCTCTATTGTAAGGTGCTATGGTACCTGATCAATTGCAAAGTTCTATGGTAAATGAGCTAATGTCAGGTTTGCCCTACATACAGTTAGAGTACAGCAAATGTTGTATCGATAACTAACCATCAGATTTGGAAGGTTGAAGTAGAGTAATAAAACTATGATGGTAAAATCTTATTGGTAAAGACAGTGACGGCGGTATTTATACTTTAATACTTTTTTGTGCTACGCTAGGTAACTCTATGTTTACACATAGAATTACCTAGCGTAGCACAAAAATACAGTTCAAGTTGATATTATTTACTGCTGTGACAAAACCTCTTTTACTAGTAGTTAGTAACACAAGAGATCTGTTATATTTTTTTGAGGTGGTAAACTGATGAGCCGCTATACACTGTTGCACTATGGAACTGTCACATTTCCCTGTTTTCTTTAGTGCTCGCCGAGGAGGAATGTCAGTTATACCTAAACTTTCATGCCAAGTTCTATACCTGCACCATCTACAGTTATCGCCACACGATAGGTTGTGACAATTTTGCAGGCAGTTCTGATCAGCAAGAGTGTAAATTCATGAATTGCGAAATAATGATTAGGCTTGAGGTACGTTTCTAAAGTTTTTCCATTTTTCCTCACTAAAGGTGATTTTTATTTTGCGTGTAAACATATAAAAGTGACTAGCATTGATAGAAAGATATGTATTTTCTCTATTTGAAAGTTTTATGGTACCTGATCAATTGCAAAGTTCTATGGTAAATGAGCTAATGTCAGGTTTGCCCTACATACAGTTAGAGTACAGCAAATGTTGTATCGATAACTAACCATTAGATTTGGAAGGTTGAAGTAGAGTAATAAAACTATGATGGTAAAATCTTATTGGTAAAGACAGTGACGGCGGTATTTATACTTTAATACATTTTTTGTGCTACGCTAGGTAACTCTATGTTTACACATAGAATTACTTAGCGTAGCACAAAAATACAGTTCAAGTTGATATTATTTACTGCTGTGACAAAACCTCTTTTACTAGTAGTTAGTAACACAAGAGATCTGTTATATTTTTTTTCAGGTGGTAAACTGATGAGCTGCTATACACTGTTGCACTATGGAACTGTCACATTTCCCTGTTTTCTTTAGTGCTCGCCGAGGAGGAATGTCAGTTATACCTAAACTTTCATGCCAAGTTCTATACCTGCACCATCTACAGTTATCGCCACCCGATAGATTGTGACAATTTTGCAGGCAGTTCCGATCAGCAAGAGTATAAATTCATGAATTGCGAAATAATGATTCAGCTTGAGGTTTGTTCCTAGAGTTGTTCCATTTTTCCTGACTAAAAGTAATTTTTATTTTGCGTGTAAATTTTAATAAGTGGCTAGCATTGATAGAAAGATATGTATTTTCTCTATTTGAAAGTTTTATGGTACCTGATCAATTGCAAAGTTCTATGGTAAATGAGCTAATGTCAGGTTTGCCCTACATACAGTTAGAGTACAGCAAATGTTGTATCGATAACTAACCATTAGATTTGGAAGGTTGAAGTAGAGTAATAAAACTATGATGGTAAAATCTTATTGGTAAAGACAGTGACGGCGGTATTTATACTTTAATACATTTTTTGTGCTACGCTAGGTAACTCTATGTTTACACATAGAATTACCTAGCGTAGCACAAAAATACAGCTCAAGTTGATAGGCTATTACTTACTGCTGTGACAAAACATCTAATACTAGTAGTTAGTAACACAAGAGATCTGTTATATTTTTTTTCAGGTGGTAAACTGATGAGCTGCTATACACAGTTGCACTATGGAACTGTCACATTTCCCTGTTTTTTTTAGTGCTCGCCGTGGAGGAATGTCAGTTATACCTAAACTTTCATGCCAAGTTCTATACCTGCACCATCTACAGTTATCGCCAGCCGATAGGTTGTGACAATTTTGAAGGCAGTTCTGATCAGCAAGAGTGTAAATTCATGAATTGCGAAATAATGATTAGGCTTGAGGTACGTTTCTAAAGTTTTTCCATTTTTCCTGACTAAAGGTGATTTTTATTTGGCGTGTAAACATATAAAAGTGACTAGCATTGATAGAAAGATATGTATTTTCTCTATTTGAAAGTTTTATGGTACCTGATCAATTGCAAAGTTCTATGGTAAATGAGCTAATGTCAGGTTTGCCCTACATACAGTTAGAGTACAGCAAATGTTGTATCGATAACTAACCATTAGATTTGGAAGGTTGAAGTAGAGTAATAAAACTATGATGGTAAAATCTTATTGGTAAAGACAGTGACGGCGGTATTTATACTTTAATACATTTTTTGTGCTACGCTAGGTAACTCTATGTTTACACATAGAATTACTTAGCGTAGCACAAAAATACAGTTCAAGTTGATATTATTTACTGCTGTGACAAAACCTCTTTTACTAGTAGTTAGTAACACAAGAGATCTGTTATATTTTTTTGAGGTGGTAAACTGATGAGCCGCTATACACTGTTGCACTATGGAACTGTCACATTTCCCTGTTTTCTTTAGTGCTCGCCGAGGAGGAATGTCAGTTATACCTAAACTTTCATGCCAAGTTCTATACCTGCACCATCTACAGTTATCGCCACCCGATAGATTGTGACAATTTTGCAGGCAGTTCCGATCAGCAAGAGTAAAAATTCATGAATTGCGAAATAATGATTCAGCTTGAGGTACGTTCCTAGAGTTGTTCCATTTTTCCTGACTAAAAGTAATTTTTATTTTGCGTGTAAATTTTAATAAGTGGCTAGCATTGATAGAAAGATATGTATTTTCTCTATTTGAAAGTTTTATGGTACCTGATCAATTGCAAAGTTCTATGGTAAATGAGCTAATGTCAGGTTTGCCCTACATACAGTTAGAGTACAGCAAATGTTGTATCGATAACTAACCATTAGATTTGGAAGGTTGAAGTAGAGTAATAAAACTATGATGGTAAAATCTTATTGGTAAAGACAGTGACGGCGGTATTTATACTTTAATACATTTTTTGTGCTACGCTAGGTAGCTCTATGTTTACACATAGAATTACCTAGCGTAGCACAAAAATACAGTTCAAGTTGATATTATTTACTGCTGTGACAAAACCTCTTTTACTAGTAGTTAGTAACACAAGAGATCTGTTATATTTTTTTGAGGTGGTAAACTGATGAGCCGCTATACACTGTTGCACTATGGAACTGTCACATTTCCCTGTTTTCTTTAGTGCTCGCCGAGGAGGAATGTCAGTTATACCTAAACTTTCATGCCAAGTTCTATACCTGCACCATCTACAGTTATCGCCACACGATAGGTTGTGACAATTTTGAAGGCAGTTCTGATCAGCAAGAGTGTAAATTCATGAATTGCGAAATAATGATTAGGCTTGAGGTACGTTTCTAAAGTTTTTCCATTTTTCCTCACTAAAGGTGATTTTTATTTTGCGTGTAAACATATAAAAGTGACTAGCATTGATAGAAAGATATGTATTTTCTCTATTTGAAAGTTTTATGGTACCTGATCAATTGCAAAGTTCTATGGTAAATGAGCTAATGTCAGGTTTGCCCTACATACAGTTAGAGTACAGCAAATGTTGTATCGATAACTAACCATCAGATTTGGAAGGTTGAAGTAGAGTAATAAAACTATGATGGTAAAATCTTATTGGTAAAGACAGTGACGGCGGTATTTATACTTTAATACTTTTTTGTGCTACGCTAGGTAACTCTATGTTTACACATAGAATTACCTAGCGTAGCACAAAAATACAGTTCAAGTTGATATTATTTACTGCTGTGACAAAACCTCTTTTACTAGTAGTTAGTAACACAAGAGATCTGTTATATTTTTTTGAGGTGGTAAACTGATGAGCCGCTATACACTGTTGCACTATGGAACTGTCACATTTCCCTGTTTTCTTTAGTGCTCGCCGAGGAGGAATGTCAGTTATACCTAAACTTTCATGCCAAGTTCTATACCTGCACCATCTACAGTTATCGCCACCCGATAGATTGTGACAATTTTGCAGGCAGTTCCGATCAGCAAGAGTATAAATTCATGAATTGCGAAATAATGATTCAGCTTGAGGTACGTTCCTAGAGTTGTTCCATTTTTCCTGACTAAAAGTAATTTTTATTTTGCGTGTAAATTTTAATAAGTGGCTAGCATTGATAGAAAGATATGTATTTTCTCTATTTTAAAGTTTTATGGTACCTGATCAATTGCAAAGTTCTATGGTAAATGAGCTAATGTCAGGTTTGCCCTACATACAGTTAGAGTACAGCAAATGTTGTATCGATAACTAACCATTAGATTTGGAAGGTTGAAGTAGAGTAATAAAACTATGATGGTAAAATCTTATTGGTAAAGACAGTGACGGCGGTATTTATACTTTAATACATTTTTTGTGCTACGCTAGGTAACTCTATGTTTACACATAGAATTACCTAGCGTAGCACAAAAATACAGTTCAAGTTGATATTATTTACTGCTGTGACAAAACCTCTTTTACTAGTAGTTAGTAACACAAGAGATCTGTTATATTTTTTTAGGTGGTAAACTGATGAGCCGCTATACACTGTTGCACTATGGAACTGTCACATTTCCCTGTTTTCTTTAGTGCTCGCCGAGGAGGAATGTCAGTTATACCTAAACTTTCATGCCAAGTTCTATACCTGCACCATCTACAGTTATCGCCACCCGATAGATTGTGACAATTTTGCAGGCAGTTCCGATCAGCAAGAGTATAAATTCATGAATTGCGAAATAATGATTCAGCTTGAGGTACGTTCCTAGAGTTGTTCCATTTTTCCTGACTAAAAGTAATTTTTATTTTGCGTGTAAATTTTAATAAGTGGCTAGCATTGATAGAAAGATATGTATTTTCTCTATTTTAAAGTTTTATGGTACCTGATCAATTGCAAAGTTCTATGGTAAATGAGCTAATGTCAGGTTTGCCCTACATACAGTTAGAGTACAGCAAATGTTGTATCGATAACTAACCATTAGATTTGGAAAGTTGAAGTAGAGTAATAAAACTATGATGGTAAAATCTTATTGGTAAAGACAGTGACAGCGGTATTTATACTTTAATACATTTTTTGTGCTACGCTAGGTAACTCTATGTTTACACATAGAATTACCTAGCGTAGCACAAAAATACAGTTCAAGTTGATATTATTTACTGCTGTGACAAAACCTCTTTTACTAGTAGTTAGTAACACAAGAGATCTGTTATATTTTTTTGAGGTGGTAAACTGATGAGCCGCTATACACTGTTGCACTATGGAACTGTCACATTTCCCTGTTTTCTTTAGTGCTCGCCGAGGAGGAATGTCAGTTATACCTAAACTTTCATGCCAAGTTCTATACCTGCACCATCTACAGTTATCGCCACCCGATAGATTGTGACAATTTTGCAGGCAGTTCCGATCAGCAAGAGTATAAATTCATGAATTGCGAAATAATGATTCAGCTTGAGGTACGTTCCTAGAGTTGTTCCATTTTCCTGACTAAAAGTAATTTTTTTTTGCGTGTAAATTTTAATAAGTGGCTAGCATTGATAGAAAGATATTTATTTTCTCTATTTTAAAGTTTTATGGTACCTGACCGATTGTAAAGTTTTATGATATCTGATATATTATCAGGTTCAATGGTATCTGATATATTGTAAGGTTCTATGGTATCTATTCTATTTGGGTGTAGTGGATTGAAGGTTGCAAATTCGAATCCTACGCAATGTAATGTTTTTCTAAACCTGTAATTGTGGTTTCAGACAGACAAAAGGACACGACTCATATGATAGCATAGAATGCACATGTTGCATATTATTCATTGAGTATGCTCACTAAATTATTCACTGAAAAAGAAACTGTTCAATTGCTTCACATCTGGTTAAAGTTGAGAATTCTTTTGAAACTAGTTAACATATGATTGGTTTTTATGATATGGTTATCTTTTCTTTAACTCAGAGTAGCAGAGGACATTTGGAACCTTATGCTTCTGCATGCCTTTGACAGCGAGGACAAGCTGTTATCAACCTTAATGAGGTCACACGCTTACCATACCAGTTACCATACACCCGCTTACTGTCATACCAGTAACACCTACTGGTAAAAAGCTCAACTTCCCACAAGATCTGATAAATCCAAAAAGTCAGCTCGCTGTTCTCTACTGCAAAGGTACCAGTCAACCTGACAATGTAGAATTGACATCACAAGATAGTTTTAAAACAGTTGTTTTCAAATAAACATGAGTGTTGAATTTGCTTGTCATATTATTCTATTTTGACTATGTTTAGTTTGTGCACTTTTACTTAACTTGTAGGTGCTAATTCAAATATTATTGGTTCAGATATAGTGAAAGTGTTAAGCTCTTGTAAGTAATGCTGATATTTACCAGTACAAGTTACTTCTTTATTCTATAAGTCAAACAATCATCTATTGTACCTGATATATTGTTAGGTTCTATGGTATCTTATCTATTATGAAGCTTTATGGTACCTGATATATTGTAAGGCTCTGTAGTACCTGATGTATCGTAAGGTTTTTGGTACTTGATCAATTGTAAGGTTCTATGGTACCTGATCATTTGCAAAGTTCTATAGTAACTGAGCTATTGTCAGGTTCGCCCTTCACTCAGTTAGAGTACAGCAAATGGTGTATCGATAACTAACCATTACATTTAGAAGGTTGAAGTAGAGTAATAAAACTATGATGGTAAAATCTTATTGGTAAAGACAGTGACGGCTGTATTTGTACTTTAATACTTTTTTTGTGCTACGCTAGGTAACTCTATGTTTACACATAGAGTTTGCTACCGTAGCACAAAAATACAGCTCAAGTTGATAGGCTATTACTTACTGCTGTGACAAAACATCTAATACTAGTAGTTAGTAACACAAGAGATCTGTTATATTTTTTTTCAGGTGGTAAACTGATGAGCTGCTATACACTGTTGCACTATGGAACTGTCACATTTCCCTGTTTTCTTTAGTGCTCGCCGTGGAGGAATGTCAGTTATACCTAAACTTTCATGCCAAGTTCTATACCTGCACCATCTACAGTTATCGCCAGACGATAGGTTGTGACAATTTTGAAGGCAGTTCTGATCAGCAAGAGTGTAAATTCATGAATTGCGAAATAATGATTAGGCTTGAGGTACGTTTCTAAAGTTTTTCCATTTTTCCTGACTAAAGGTGATTTTTATTTTGCGTGTAAACATATAAAAGTGACTAGCATTGATAGAAAGATATGTATTTTCTCTATTTTAAAGTTTTATGGTACCTGATCAATTGCAAAGTTCTATGGTAAATGAGCTAATGTCAGGTTTGCCCTACATACAGTTAGAGTACAGCAAATGTTGTATCGATAACTAACCATTAGATTTGGAAGGTTGAAGTAGAGTAATAAAACTATGATGGTAAAATCTTATTGGTAAAGACAGTGACGGCGGTATTTATACTTTAATACATTTTTGTGCTACGCTAGGTAACTCTATGTTTACACATAGAATTACCTAGCGTAGCACAAAAATACAGTTCAAGTTGATATTATTTACTGCTGTGACAAAACCTCTTTTACTAGTAGATAGTAACACAAGAGATCTGTTATATTTTTTTGAGGTGGTAAACTGATGAGCCGCTATACACTGTTGCACTATGGAACTGTCACATTTCCCTGTTTTCTTTAGTGCTCGCCGTGGAGGAATGTCAGTTATACCTAAACTTTCATGCCAAGTTCTATACCTGCACCATCTACAGTTATCGCCAGACGATATGTTGTGACAATTTTGAAGGCAGTTCTGATCAGCAAGAGTGTAAACTCATGAATTGCGAAATAATGATTCAGCTTGAGGTACGTTCCTAGAGTTGTTCCATTTTTCCTGACTAAAAGTAATTTTTATTTTGCGTGTAAATTTTAATAAGTGGCTAGCATTGATAGAAAGATATGTATTTTCTCTATTTTAAAGTTTTATGGTACCTGACCGATTGTAAAGTTTTATGATATCTGATATATTATCAGGTTCAATGGTATCATATATATTGTAAGGTTCTATGGTATCTATTCTATTTAGGTGTAGTGGATTGAAGGTTGCAAATTCGAATCCTACGCAATGTAATGTTTTTCTAAAACTGTAATTGTGGTTTCAGACAGACAAAAGTACACGACTCATATGATAGCATAGAATGCACATGTTGCATATTATTCATTGAGTATGCTCACTAAATTATTCACTGAAAAAGAAACTGTTCAATTGCTTCACATCTGGTTAAAGTTGAGAATTCTTTTGAAACTAGTTAACATATGATTGGTTTTTATGACATGGTTATTTTTTCTTTAATTCAGAGTAGCAGAGGACATTTGGAACCTTATGCTTCTGCATGCCTTTGACAGCGAGGACAAGCTGTTATCAACCTTAATGAGGTCACACGCTTACCATACCAGTTACCATACACCCGCTTACTGTTATACCAGTAACACCTACTGGTAAAAAGCGCAACTTCCCACAAGATCTGATAAATCCAAAAAGTCAGCTCGCTGTTCTCTACTGCAAAGGTACCATTCAACCTGACAATGTAGAATTGACATCACAAGATAGTTTTAAAACAGTCGTTTTCAAATAAACATGAGTGTTGAATTTGCTTGTCATATTATTCTATTTTGACTATGTTTAGTTTGTGCACTTTTACTTAACTTGTAGGTGCTAATTCAAATATTATTGGTTCAGATATAGTGAAAGTGTTAAGCTCTTGTAAGTAATGCTGATATTTACCAGTACAAGTTACTTCTTTATTCTATAAGTCAAACAATCATCTATTGTACCTGATATATTGTTAGGTTCTATGGTATCTTATCTATTATGAAGCTTTATGGTACCTGATATATTGTAAGGCTCTGTAGTACCTGATGTATCGTAAGGTTTTTGGTACTTGATCAATTGTAAGGCTCTATGGTACCTGATCATTTGCAAAGTCCTATAGTAACTGAGCTATTGTCAGGTTCGCCCTTCACTCAGTTAGAGTACAGCAAATGGTGTATCGATAACTAACCATTATATTTAGAAGGTTGAAGTAGAGTAATAAAACTATGATGGTAAAATCTTATTGGTAAAGACAGTGACGGCTGTATTTGTACTTTAATACTTTTTTTGTGCTACGCTAGGTAACTCTATGTTTACACATAGAGTTTGCTAGCGTAGCACAAAAATACAGCTCAAGTTGATAGGCTATTACTTACTGCTGTGACAAAACATCTAATACTAGTAGTTAGTAACACAAGAGATCTGTTATATTTTTTTTCAGGTGGTAAACTGATGAGCTGCTATACACTGTTGCACTATGGAACTGTCACATTTCCCTGTTTTCTTTAGTGCTCGCCGTGGAGGAATGTCAGTTATACCTAAACTTTCATGCCAAGTTCTATACCTGCACCATCTACAGTTATCGCCACACGATAGGTTGTGACAATTTTGAAGGCAGTTCTGATCAGCAAAAGTGTGAATTCATGAGTTGCGAAATAATGATTAGGCTTGACGTACGTTTCTAAAGTTTTTCCCTTTTTCCTGACTAAAGGTGATTTTTATTTTGCGTGTAAACATATAAAAGTGACTAGCATTGATAGAAAGCTATGTATTTTCTCTATTGTAAGGTGCTATGGTACCTGATCAATTGCAAAGTTCTATGGTAAATGAGCTAATGTCAGGTTTGCCCTACATACAGTTAGAGTACAGCAAATGTTGTATCGATAACTAACCATTAGATTTGGAAGGTTGAAGTAGAGTAATAAAACTATGATGGTAAAATCTTATTGGTAAAGACAGTGACGGCGGTATTTATACTTTAATACATTTTTTGTGCTACGCTAGGTAACTCTATGTTTACACATAGAATTACCTAGCGTAGCACAAAAATACAGTTCAAGTTGATATTATTTACTGCTGTGACAAAACCTCTTTTACTAGTAGTTAGTAACACAAGAGATCTGTTATATTTTTTTGAGGTGGTAAACTGATGAGCCGCTATACACTGTTGCACTATGGAACTGTCACATTTCCCTGTTTTCTTTAGTGCTCGCCGAGGAGGAATGTCAGTTATACCTAAACTTTCATGCCAAGTTCTATACCTGCACCATCTACAGTTATCGCCACACGATAGGTTGTGACAATTTTGAAGGCAGTTCTGATCAGCAAGAGTGTAAATTCATGAATTGCGAAATAATGATTAGGCTTGAGGTACGTTTCTAAAGTTTTTCCATTTTTCCTCACTAAAGGTGATTTTTATTTTGCGTGTAAACATATAAAAGTGACTAGCATTGATAGAAAGATATGTATTTTCTCTATTTGAAAGTTTTATGGTACCTGATCAATTGCAAAGTTCTATGGTAAATGAGCTAATGTCAGGTTTGCCCTACATACAGTTAGAGTACAGCAAATGTTGTATCGATAACTAACCATTAGATTTGGAAGGTTGAAGTAGAGTAATAAAACTATGATGGTAAAATCTTATTGGTAAAGACAGTGACGGCGGTATTTATACTTTAATACATTTTTTGTGCTACGCTAGGTAACTCTATGTTTACACATAGAATTATTTAGCGTAGCACAAAAATACAGTTCAAGTTGATATTATTTACTGCTGTGACAAAACCTCTTTTACTAGTAGTTAGTAACACAAGAGATCTGTTATATTTTTTTGAGGTGGTAAACTGATGAGCCGCTATACACTGTTGCACTATGGAACTGTCACATTTCCCTGTTTTCTTTAGTGCTCGCCGAGGAGGAATGTCAGTTATACCTAAACTTTCATGCCAAGTTCTATACCTGCACCATCTACAGTTATCGCCACCCGATAGATTGTGACAATTTTGCAGGCAGTTCCGATCAGCAAGAGTATAAATTCATGAATTGCGAAATAATGATTCAGCTTGAGGTACGTTCCTAGAGTTGTTCCATTTTTCCTGACTAAAAGTAATTTTTATTTTGCGTGTAAATTTTAATAAGTGGCTAGCATTGATAGAAAGATATGTATTTTCTCTATTTGAAAGTTTTATGGTACCTGATCAATTGCAAAGTTCTATGGTAAATGAGCTAATGTCAGGTTTGCCCTACATACAGTTAGAGTACAGCAAATGTTGTATCGATAACTAACCATTAGATTTGGAAGGTTGAAGTAGAGTAATAAAACTATGATGGTAAAATCTTATTGGTAAAGACAGTGACGGCGGTATTTATACTTTAATACATTTTTTGTGCTACGCTAGGTAGCTCTATGTTTACACATAGAATTACCTAGCGTAGCACAAAAATACAGTTCAAGTTGATATTATTTACTGCTGTGACAAAACCTCTTTTACTAGTAGTTAGTAACACAAGAGATCTGTTATATTTTTTTAGGTGGTAAACTGATGAGCCGCTATACACTGTTGCACTATGGAACTGTCACATTTCCCTGTTTTTTTTAGTGCTCGCCGAGGAGGAATGTCAGTTATACCTAAACTTTCATGCCAAGTTCTATACCTGCACCATCTACAGTTATCGTCACCCGATAGATTGTGACAATTTTGCAGGCAGTTCCGATCAGCAAGAGTATAAATTCATGAATTGCGAAATAATGATTCAGCTTGAGGTACGTTCCTAGAGTTGTTCCATTTTTCCTGACTAAAAGTAATTTTTATTTTGCGTGTAAATTTTAATAAGTGGCTAGCATTGATAGAAAGATATGTATTTTCTCTATTTTAAAGTTTTATGGTACCTGACCGATTGTAAAGTTTTATGATATCTGATATATTATCAGGTTCAATGGTATCTGATATATTGTAAGGTTCTATGGTATCTATTCTATTTGGGTGTAGTGGATTGAAGGTTGCAAATTCGAATCCTACGCAATGTAATGTTTTTCTAAACCTGTAATTGTGGTTTCAGACAGACAAAAGGACACGACTCATATGATAGCATAGAATGCACATGTTGCATATTATTCATTGAGTATGCTCACTAAATTATTCACTGAAAAAGAAACTGTTCAATTGCTTCACATCTGGTTAAAGTTGAGAATTCTTTTGAAACTAGTTAACATATGATTGGTTTTTATGACATGGTTATTTTTTCTTTAATTCAGAGTAGCAGAGGACATTTGGAACCTTATGCTTCTGCATGCCTTTGACAGCGAGGACAAGCTGTTATCAACCTTAATGAGGTCACACGCTTACCATACCAGTTACCATACACCCGCTTACTGTCATACCAGTAACACCTACTGGTAAAAAGCTCAACTTCCCACAAGATCTGATAAATCCAAAAAGTCAGCTCGCTGTTCTCTACTGCAAAGGTACCAGTCAACCTGACAATGTAGAATTGACATCACAAGATAGTTTTAAAACAGTTGTTTTCAAATAAACATGAGTGTTGAATTTGCTTGTCATATTATTCTATTTTGACTATGTTTAGTTTGTGCACTTTTACTTAACTTGTAGGTGCTAATTCAAATATTATTGGTTCAGATATAGTGAAAGTGTTAAGCTCTTGTAAGTAATGCTGATATTTACCAGTACAAGTTACTTCTTTATTCTATAAGTCAAACAATCATCTATTGTACCTGATATATTGTTAGGTTCTATGGTATCTTATCTATTATGAAGCTTTATGGTACCTGATATATTGTAAGGCTCTGTAGTACCTGATGTATCGTAAGGTTTTTGGTACTTGATCAATTGTAAGGCTCTATGGTACCTGATCATTTGCAAAGTCCTATAGTAACTGAGCTATTGTCAGGTTCGCCCTTCACTCAGTTAGAGTACAGCAAATGGTGTATCAATAACTAACCATTATATTTAGAAGGTTGAAGTAGAGTAATAAAACTATGATGGTAAAATCTTATTGGTAAAGACAGTGACGGCTGTATTTGTACTTTAATACATTTTTTGTGCTACGCTAGGTAACTCTATGTTTACACATAGAGTTTGCTAGCGTAGCACAAAAATACAGCTCAAGTTGATAGGCTATTACTTACTGCTGTGACAAAACATCTAATACTAGTAGTTAGTAACACAAGAGATCTGTTATATTTTTTTTCAGGTGGTAAACTGATGAGCTGCTATACACTGTTGCACTATGGAACTGTCACATTTCCCTGTTTTCTTTAGTGCTCGCCGTGGAGGAATGTCAGTTATACCTAAACTTTCATGCCAAGTTCTATACCTGCACCATCTACAGTTATCGCCACACGATAGGTTGTGACAATTTTGAAGGCAGTTCTGATCAGCAAGAGTGTAAATTCATGAATTGCGAAATAATGATTAGGCTTGAGGTACGTTTCTAAAGTTTTTCCATTTTTCCTGACTAAAGGTGATTTTTATTTTGCGTGTAAACATATAAAAGTGACTAGCATTGATAGAAAGCTATGTATTTTCTCTATTGTAAGGTGCTATGGTACCTGATCAATTGCAAAGTTCTATGGTAAATGAGCTAATGTCAGGTTTGCCCTACATACAGTTAGAGTACAGCAAATGTTGTATCTATAACTAACCATCAGATTTGGAAGGTTGAAGTAGAGTAATAAAACTATGATGGTAAAATCTTATTGGTAAAGACAGTGACGGCGGTATTTATAGTTTAATACTTTTTTGTGCTACGCTAGGTAACTCTATGTTTACACATAGAATTACCTAGCGTAGCACAAAAATACAGTTCAAGTTGATATTATTTACTGCTGTGACAAAACCTCTTTTACTAGTAGTTAGTAACACAAGAGATCTGTTATATTTTTTTGAGGTGGTAAACTGATGAGCCGCTATACACTGTTGCACTATGGAACTGTCACATTTCCCTGTTTTCTTTAGTGCTCGCCGAGGAGGAATGTCAGTTATACCTAAACTTTCATGCCAAGTTCTATACCTGCACCATCTACAGTTATCGCCACCCGATAGATTGTGACAATTTTGCAGGCAGTTCCGATCAGCAAGAGTATAAATTCATGAATTGCGAAATAATGATTCAGCTTGAGGTACGTTCCTAGAGTTGTTCCATTTTTCCTGACTAAAAGTAATTTTTATTTTGCGTGTAAATTTTAATATGTGGCTAGCATTGATAGAAAGATATGTATTTTCTCTATTTTAAAGTTTTATGGTACCTGATCAATTGCAAAGTTCTATGGTAAATGAGCTAATGTCAGGTTTGCCCTACATACAGTTAGAGTACAGCAAATGTTGTATCGATAACTAACCATTAGATTTGGAAGGTTGAAGTAGAGTAATAAAACTATGATGGTAAAATCTTATTGGTAAAGACAGTGACGGCGGTATTTATACTTTAATACATTTTTTGTGCTACGCTAGGTAACTCTATGTTTACACATAGAATTACCTAGCGTAGCACAAAAATACAGTTCAAGTTGATATTATTTACTGCTGTGACAAAACCTCTTTTACTAGTAGTTAGTAACACAAGAGATCTGTTATATTTTTTTAGGTGGTAAACTGATGAACCGCTATACACTGTTGCACTATGGAACTGTCACATTTCCCTGTTTTCTTTAGTGCTCGCCGAGGAGGAATGTCAGTTATACCTAAACTTTCATGCCAAGTTCTATACCTGCACCATCTACAGTTATCGCCACCCGATAGATTGTGACAATTTTGCAGGCAGTTCCGATCAGCAAGAGTATAAATTCATGAATTGCGAAATAATGATTCAGCTTGAGGTACGTTCCTAGAGTTGTTCCATTTTTCCTGACTAAAAGTAATTTTTATTTTGCGTGTAAATTTTAATAAGTGGCTAGCATTGATAGAAAGATATGTATTTTCTCTATTTTAAAGTTTTATGGTACCTGATCAATTGCAAAGTTCTATGGTAAATGAGCTAATGTCAGGTTTGCCCTACATACAGTTAGAGTACAGCAAATGTTGTATCGATAACTAACCATTAGATTTGGAAGGTTGAAGTAGAGTAATAAAACTATGATGGTAAAATCTTATTGGTAAAGACAGTGACGGCGGTATTTATACTTTAATACATTTTTTGTGCTACGCTAGGTAACTCTATGTTTACACATAGAATTACCTAGCGTAGCACAAAAATACAGTTCAAGTTGATATTATTTACTGCTGTGACAAAACCTCTTTTACTAGTAGTTAGTAACACAAGAGATCTGTTATATTTTTTTGAGGTGGTAAACTGATGAGCCGCTATACACTGTTGCACTATGGAACTGTCACATTTCCCTGTTTTCTTTAGTGCTCGCCGAGGAGGAATGTCAGTTATACCTAAACTTTCATGCCAAGTTCTATACCTGCACCATCTACAGTTATCGCCACCCGATAGATTGTGACAATTTTGCAGGCAGTTCCGATCAGCAAGAGTATAAATTCATGAATTGCGAAATAATGATTCAGCTTGAGGTACGTTCCTAGAGTTGTTCCATTTTCCTGACTAAAAGTAATTTTTTTTTGCGTGTAAGTTTTAATAAGTGGCTAGCATTGATAGAAAGATATGTATTTTCTCTATTTTAAAGTTTTATGGTACCTGACCGATTGTAAAGTTTTATGATATCTGATATATTATCAGGTTCAATGGTATCTGATATATTGTAAGGTTCTATGGTATCTATTCTATTTGGGTGTAGTGGATTGAAGGTTGCAAATTCGAATCCTACGCAATGTAATGTTTTTCTAAACCTGTAATTGTGGTTTCAGACAGACAAAAGGACACGACTCATATGATAGCATAGAATGCACATGTTGCATATTATTCATTGAGTATGCTCACTAAATTATTCACTGAAAAAGAAACTGTTCAATTGCTTCACATCTGGTTAAAGTTGAGAATTCTTTTGAAACTAGTTAACATATGATTGGTTTTTATGACATGGTTATCTTTTCTTTAACTCAGAGTAGCAGAGGACATTTGGAACCTTATGCTTCTGCATGCCTTTGACAGCGAGGACAAGCTGTTATCAACCTTAATGAGGTCACACGCTTACCATACCAGTTACCATACACCCGCTTACTGTCATACCAGTAACACCTACTGGTAAAAAGCTCAACTTCCCACAAGATCTGATAAATCCAAAAAGTCAGCTCGCTGTTCTCTACTGCAAAGGTACCAGTCAACCTGACAATGTAGAATTGACATCACAAGATAGTTTTAAAACAGTTGTTTTCAAATAAACATGAGTGTTGAATTTGCTTGTCATATTATTCTATTTTGACTATGTTTAGTTTGTGCACTTTTACTTAACTTGTAGGTGCTAATTCAAATATTATTGGTTCAGATATAGTGAAAGTGTTAAGCTCTTGTAAGTAATGCTGATATTTACCAGTACAAGTTACTTCTTTATTCTATAAGTCAAACAATCATCTATTGTACCTGATATATTGTTAGGTTCTATGGTATCTTATCTATTATGAAGCTTTATGGTACCTGATATATTGTAAGGCTCTGTAGTACCTGATGTATCGTAAGGTTTTTGGTACTTGATCAATTGTAAGGTTCTATGGTACCTGATCATTTGCAAAGTTCTATAGTAACTGAGCTATTGTCAGGTTCGCCCTTCACTCAGTTAGAGTACAGCAAATGGTGTATCGATAACTAACCATTACATTTAGAAGGTTGAAGTAGAGTAATAAAACTATGATGGTAAAATCTTATTGGTAAAGACAGTGACGGCTGTATTTGTACTTTAATACTTTTTTTGTGCTACGCTAGGTAACTCTATGTTTACACATAGAGTTTGCTACCGTAGCACAAAAATACAGCTCAAGTTGATAGGCTATTACTTACTGCTGTGACAAAACATCTAATACTAGTAGTTAGTAACACAAGAGATCTGTTATATTTTTTTTCAGGTGGTAAACTGATGAGCTGCTATACACTGTTGCACTATGGAACTGTCACATTTCCCTGTTTTCTTTAGTGCTCGCCGTGGAGGAATGTCAGTTATACCTAAACTTTCATGCCAAGTTCTATACCTGCACCATCTACAGTTATCGCCAGACGATAGGTTGTGACAATTTTGAAGGCAGTTCTGATCAGCAAGAGTGTAAATTCATGAATTGCGAAATAATGATTAGGCTTGAGGTACGTTTCTAAAGTTTTTCCATTTTTCCTGACTAAAGGTGATTTTTATTTTGCGTGTAAATTTTAATAAGTGGCTAGCATTGATAGAAAGATATGTATTTTCTCTATTTTAAAGTTTTATGGTACCTGATCAATTGCAAAGTTCTATGGTAAATGAGCTAATGTCAGGTTTGCCCTACATACAGTTAGAGTACAGCAAATGTTGTATCGATAACTAACCATTAGATTTGGAAGGTTGAAGTAGAGTAATAAAACTATGATGGTAAAATCTTATTGGTAAAGACAGTGACGGCGGTATTTATACTTTAATACATTTTTTGTGCTACGCTAGGTAACTCTATGTTTACACATAGAATTACCTAGCGTAGCACAAAAATACAGTTCAAGTTGATATTATTTACTGCTGTGACAAAACCTCTTTTACTAGTAGTTAGTAACACAAGAGATCTGTTATATTTTTTTGAGGTGGTAAACTGATGAGCCGCTATACACTGTTGCACTATGGAACTGTCACATTTCCCTGTTTTCTTTAGTGCTCGCCGAGGAGGAATGTCAGTTATACCTAAACTTTCATGCCAAGTTCTATACCTGCACCATCTACAGTTATCGCCACCCGATAGATTGTTACAATTTTGCAGGCAGTTCCGATCAGCAAGAGTATAAATTCATGAATTGCGAAATAATGATTCAGCTTGAGGTACGTTCCTAGAGTTGTTCCATTTTCCTGACTAAAAGTAATTTTTTTTTGCGTGTAAATTTTAATAAGTGGCTAGCATTGATAGAAAGATATTTATTTTCTCTATTTTAAAGTTTTATGGTACCTGACCGATTGTAAAGTTTTATGATATCTGGTATATTATCAGGTTCAATGGTATCTGATATATTGTAAGGTTCTATGGTATCTATTCTATTTGGGTGTAGTGGATTGAAGGTTGCAAATTCGAATCCTACGCAATGTAATGTTTTTCTAAACCTGTAATTGTGGTTTCAGACAGACAAAAGGACACGACTCATATGATAGCATAGAATGCACATGTTGCATATTATTCATTGAGTATGCTCACTAAATTATTCACTGAAAAAGAAACTGTTCAATTGCTTCACATCTGGTTAAAGTTGAGAATTCTTTTGAAACTAGTTAACATATGATTGGTTTTTATGACATGGTTATCTTTTCTTTAACTCAGAGTAGCAGAGGACATTTGGAACCTTATGCTTCTGCATGCCTTTGACAGCGAGGACAAGCTGTTATCAACCTTAATGAGGTCACACGCTTACCATACCAGTTACCATACACCCGCTTACTGTCATACCAGTAACACCTACTGGTAAAAAGCTCAACTTCCCACAAGATCTGATAAATCCAAAAAGTCAGCTCGCTGTTCTCTACTGCAAAGGTACCAGTCAACCTGACAATGTAGAATTGACATCACAAGATAGTTTTAAAACAGTTGTTTTCAAATAAACATGAGTGTTGAATTTGCTTGTCATATTATTCTATTTTGACTATGTTTAGTTTGTGCACTTTTACTTAACTTGTAGGTGCTAATTCAAATATTATTGGTTCAGATATAGTGAAAGTGTTAAGCTCTTGTAAGTAATGCTGATATTTACCAGTACAAGTTACTTCTTTATTCTATAAGTCAAACAATCATCTATTGTACCTGATATATTGTTAGGTTCTATGGTATCTTATCTATTATGAAGCTTTATGGTACCTGATATATTGTAAGGCTCTGTAGTACCTGATGTATCGTAAGGTTTTTGGTACTTGATCAATTGTAAGGTTCTATGGTACCTGATCATTTGCAAAGTTCTATAGTAACTGAGCTATTGTCAGGTTCGCCCTTCACTCAGTTAGAGTACAGCAATTGGTGTATCGATAACTAACCATTACATTTAGAAGGTTGAAGTAGAGTAATAAAACTATGATGGTAAAATCTTATTGGTAAAGACAGTGACGGCTGTATTTGTACTTTAATACTTTTTTTGTGCTACGCTAGGTAACTCTATGTTTACACATAGAGTTTGCTAGCGTAGCACAAAAATACAGCTCAAGTTGATAGGCTATTACTTACTGCTGTGACAAAACATCTAATACTAGTAGTTAGTAACACAAGAGATCTGTTATATTTTTTTTCAGGTGGTAAACTGATGAGCTGCTATACACTGTTGCACTATGGAACTGTCACATTTCCCTGTTTTCTTTAGTGCTCGCCGAGGAGGAATGTCAGTTATACCTAAACTTTCATGCCAAGTTCTATACCTGCACCATCTACAGTTATCGCCACCCGATAGATTGTGACAATTTTGCAGGCAGTTCCGATCAGCAAGAGTATAAATTCATGAATTGCGAAATAATGATTCAGCTTGAGGTACGTTCCTAGAGTTGTTCCATTTTTCCTGACTAAAAGTAATTTTTATTTTGCGTGTAAATTTTAATATGTGGCTAGCATTGATAGAAAGATATGTATTTTCTCTATTTTAAAGTTTTATGGTACCTGATCAATTGCAAAGTTCTATGGTAAATGAGCTAATGTCAGGTTTGCCCTACATACAGTTAGAGTACAGCAAATGTTGTATCGATAACTAACCATTAGATTTGGAAGGTTGAAGTAGAGTAATAAAACTATGATGGTAAAATCTTATTGGTAAAGACAGTGACGGCGGTATTTATACTTTAATACATTTTTTGTGCTACGCTAGGTAACTCTATGTTTACACATAGAATTACCTAGCGTAGCACAAAAATACAGTTCAAGTTGATATTATTTACTGCTGTGACAAAACCTCTTTTACTAGTAGTTAGTAACACAAGAGATCTGTTATATTTTTTTAGGTGGTAAACTGATGAACCGCTATACACTGTTGCACTATGGAACTGTCACATTTCCCTGTTTTCTTTAGTGCTCGCCGAGGAGGAATGTCAGTTATACCTAAACTTTCATGCCAAGTTCTATACCTGCACCATCTACAGTTATCGCCACCCGATAGATTGTGACAATTTTGCAGGCAGTTCCGATCAGCAAGAGTATAAATTCATGAATTGCGAAATAATGATTCAGCTTGAGGTACGTTCCTAGAGTTGTTCCATTTTTCCTGACTAAAAGTAATTTTTATTTTGCGTGTAAATTTTAATAAGTGGCTAGCATTGATAGAAAGATATGTATTTTCTCTATTTTAAAGTTTTATGGTACCTGATCAATTGCAAAGTTCTATGGTAAATGAGCTAATGTCAGGTTTGCCCTACATACAGTTAGAGTACAGCAAATGTTGTATCGATAACTAACCATTAGATTTGGAAGGTTGAAGTAGAGTAATAAAACTATGATGGTAAAATCTTATTGGTAAAGACAGTGACGGCGGTATTTATACTTTAATACATTTTTTGTGCTACGCTAGGTAACTCTATGTTTACACATAGAATTACCTAGCGTAGCACAAAAATACAGTTCAAGTTGATATTATTTACTGCTGTGACAAAACCTCTTTTACTAGTAGTTAGTAACACAAGAGATCTGTTATATTTTTTTGAGGTGGTAAACTGATGAGCCGCTATACACTGTTGCACTATGGAACTGTCACATTTCCCTGTTTTCTTTAGTGCTCGCCGAGGAGGAATGTCAGTTATACCTAAACTTTCATGCCAAGTTCTATACCTGCACCATCTACAGTTATCGCCACCCGATAGATTGTGACAATTTTGCAGGCAGTTCCGATCAGCAAGAGTATAAATTCATGAATTGCGAAATAATGATTCAGCTTGAGGTACGTTCCTAGAGTTGTTCCATTTTCCTGACTAAAAGTAATTTTTTTTTGCGTGTAAGTTTTAATAAGTGGCTAGCATTGATAGAAAGATATGTATTTTCTCTATTTTAAAGTTTTATGGTACCTGACCGATTGTAAAGTTTTATGATATCTGATATATTATCAGGTTCAATGGTATCTGATATATTGTAAGGTTCTATGGTATCTATTCTATTTGGGTGTAGTGGATTGAAGGTTGCAAATTCGAATCCTACGCAATGTAATGTTTTTCTAAACCTGTAATTGTGGTTTCAGACAGACAAAAGGACACGACTCATATGATAGCATAGAATGCACATGTTGCATATTATTCATTGAGTATGCTCACTAAATTATTCACTGAAAAAGAAACTGTTCAATTGCTTCACATCTGGTTAAAGTTGAGAATTCTTTTGAAACTAGTTAACATATGATTGGTTTTTATGACATGGTTATCTTTTCTTTAACTCAGAGTAGCAGAGGACATTTGGAACCTTATGCTTCTGCATGCCTTTGACAGCGAGGACAAGCTGTTATCAACCTTAATGAGGTCACACGCTTACCATACCAGTTACCATACACCCGCTTACTGTCATACCAGTAACACCTACTGGTAAAAAGCTCAACTTCCCACAAGATCTGATAAATCCAAAAAGTCAGCTCGCTGTTCTCTACTGCAAAGGTACCAGTCAACCTGACAATGTAGAATTGACATCACAAGATAGTTTTAAAACAGTTGTTTTCAAATAAACATGAGTGTTGAATTTGCTTGTCATATTATTCTATTTTGACTATGTTTAGTTTGTGCACTTTTACTTAACTTGTAGGTGCTAATTCAAATATTATTGGTTCAGATATAGTGAAAGTGTTAAGCTCTTGTAAGTAATGCTGATATTTACCAGTACAAGTTACTTCTTTATTCTATAAGTCAAACAATCATCTATTGTACCTGATATATTGTTAGGTTCTATGGTATCTTATCTATTATGAAGCTTTATGGTACCTGATATATTGTAAGGCTCTGTAGTACCTGATGTATCGTAAGGTTTTTGGTACTTGATCAATTGTAAGGTTCTATGGTACCTGATCATTTGCAAAGTTCTATAGTAACTGAGCTATTGTCAGGTTCGCCCTTCACTCAGTTAGAGTACAGCAAATGGTGTATCGATAACTAACCATTACATTTAGAAGGTTGAAGTAGAGTAATAAAACTATGATGGTAAAATCTTATTGGTAAAGACAGTGACGGCTGTATTTGTACTTTAATACTTTTTTTGTGCTACGCTAGGTAACTCTATGTTTACACATAGAGTTTGCTACCGTAGCACAAAAATACAGCTCAAGTTGATAGGCTATTACTTACTGCTGTGACAAAACATCTAATACTAGTAGTTAGTAACACAAGAGATCTGTTATATTTTTTTTCAGGTGGTAAACTGATGAGCTGCTATACACTGTTGCACTATGGAACTGTCACATTTCCCTGTTTTCTTTAGTGCTCGCCGTGGAGGAATGTCAGTTATACCTAAACTTTCATGCCAAGTTCTATACCTGCACCATCTACAGTTATCGCCAGACGATAGGTTGTGACAATTTTGAAGGCAGTTCTGATCAGCAAGAGTGTAAATTCATGAATTGCGAAATAATGATTAGGCTTGAGGTACGTTTCTAAAGTTTTTCCATTTTTCCTGACTAAAGGTGATTTTTATTTTGCGTGTAAATTTTAATAAGTGGCTAGCATTGATAGAAAGATATGTATTTTCTCTATTTTAAAGTTTTATGGTACCTGATCAATTGCAAAGTTCTATGGTAAATGAGCTAATGTCAGGTTTGCCCTACATACAGTTAGAGTACAGCAAATGTTGTATCGATAACTAACCATTAGATTTGGAAGGTTGAAGTAGAGTAATAAAACTATGATGGTAAAATCTTATTGGTAAAGACAGTGACGGCGGTATTTATACTTTAATACATTTTTTGTGCTACGCTAGGTAACTCTATGTTTACACATAGAATTACCTAGCGTAGCACAAAAATACAGTTCAAGTTGATATTATTTACTGCTGTGACAAAACCTCTTTTACTAGTAGTTAGTAACACAAGAGATCTGTTATATTTTTTTGAGGTGGTAAACTGATGAGCCGCTATACACTGTTGCACTATGGAACTGTCACATTTCCCTGTTTTCTTTAGTGCTCGCCGAGGAGGAATGTCAGTTATACCTAAACTTTCATGCCAAGTTCTATACCTGCACCATCTACAGTTATCGCCACCCGATAGATTGTTACAATTTTGCAGGCAGTTCCGATCAGCAAGAGTATAAATTCATGAATTGCGAAATAATGATTCAGCTTGAGGTACGTTCCTAGAGTTGTTCCATTTTCCTGACTAAAAGTAATTTTTTTTTGCGTGTAAATTTTAATAAGTGGCTAGCATTGATAGAAAGATATTTATTTTCTCTATTTTAAAGTTTTATGGTACCTGACCGATTGTAAAGTTTTATGATATCTGGTATATTATCAGGTTCAATGGTATCTGATATATTGTAAGGTTCTATGGTATCTATTCTATTTGGGTGTAGTGGATTGAAGGTTGCAAATTCGAATCCTACGCAATGTAATGTTTTTCTAAACCTGTAATTGTGGTTTCAGACAGACAAAAGGACACGACTCATATGATAGCATAGAATGCACATGTTGCATATTATTCATTGAGTATGCTCACTAAATTATTCACTGAAAAAGAAACTGTTCAATTGCTTCACATCTGGTTAAAGTTGAGAATTCTTTTGAAACTAGTTAACATATGATTGGTTTTTATGACATGGTTATCTTTTCTTTAACTCAGAGTAGCAGAGGACATTTGGAACCTTATGCTTCTGCATGCCTTTGACAGCGAGGACAAGCTGTTATCAACCTTAATGAGGTCACACGCTTACCATACCAGTTACCATACACCCGCTTACTGTCATACCAGTAACACCTACTGGTAAAAAGCTCAACTTCCCACAAGATCTGATAAATCCAAAAAGTCAGCTCGCTGTTCTCTACTGCAAAGGTACCAGTCAACCTGACAATGTAGAATTGACATCACAAGATAGTTTTAAAACAGTTGTTTTCAAATAAACATGAGTGTTGAATTTGCTTGTCATATTATTCTATTTTGACTATGTTTAGTTTGTGCACTTTTACTTAACTTGTAGGTGCTAATTCAAATATTATTGGTTCAGATATAGTGAAAGTGTTAAGCTCTTGTAAGTAATGCTGATATTTACCAGTACAAGTTACTTCTTTATTCTATAAGTCAAACAATCATCTATTGTACCTGATATATTGTTAGGTTCTATGGTATCTTATCTATTATGAAGCTTTATGGTACCTGATATATTGTAAGGCTCTGTAGTACCTGATGTATCGTAAGGTTTTTGGTACTTGATCAATTGTAAGGTTCTATGGTACCTGATCATTTGCAAAGTTCTATAGTAACTGAGCTATTGTCAGGTTCGCCCTTCACTCAGTTAGAGTACAGCAATTGGTGTATCGATAACTAACCATTACATTTAGAAGGTTGAAGTAGAGTAATAAAACTATGATGGTAAAATCTTATTGGTAAAGACAGTGACGGCTGTATTTGTACTTTAATACTTTTTTTGTGCTACGCTAGGTAACTCTATGTTTACACATAGAGTTTGCTAGCGTAGCACAAAAATACAGCTCAAGTTGATAGGCTATTACTTACTGCTGTGACAAAACATCTAATACTAGTAGTTAGTAACACAAGAGATCTGTTATATTTTTTTTCAGGTGGTAAACTGATGAGCTGCTATACACTGTTGCACTATGGAACTGTCACATTTCCCTGTTTTCTTTAGTGCTCGCCGTGGAGGAATGTCAGTTATACCTAAACTTTCATGCCAAGTTCTATACCTGCACCATCTACAGTTATCGCCAGACGATAGGTTGTGACAATTTTGAAGGCAGTTCTGATCAGCAAGAGTGTAAATTCATGAATTGCGAAATAATGATTAGGCTTGAGGTACGTTTCTAAAGTTTTTCCATTTTTCCTGACTAAAGGTGATTTTTATTTTGCGTGTAAACATATATAAGTGACTAGCATTGATAGAAAGATATGTATTTTCTCTATTTGAAAGTTTTATGGTACCTGATCAATTGCAAAGTTCTATGGTAAATGAGCTAATGTCAGGTTTGCCCTACATACAGTTAGAGTACAGCAAATGTTGTATCTATAACTAACCATCAGATTTGGAAGGTTGAAGTAGAGTAATAAAACTATGATGGTAAAATCTTATTGGTAAAGACAGTGACGGCGGTATTTATACTTTAATACTTTTTTGTGCTACGCTAGGTAACTCTATGTTTACACATAGAATTACCTAGCGTAGCACAAAAATACAGTTCAAGTTGATATTATTTACTGCTGTGACAAAACCTCTTTTACTAGTAGTTAGTAACACAAGAGATCTGTTATATTTTTTTGAGGTGGTAAACTGATGAGCCGCTATACACTGTTGCACTATGGAACTGTCACATTTCCCTGTTTTCTTTAGTGCTCGCCGAGGAGGAATGTCAGTTATACCTAAACTTTCATGCCAAGTTCTATACCTGCACCATCTACAGTTATCGCCACCCGATAGATTGTGACAATTTTGCAGGCAGTTCCGATCAGCAAGAGTATAAATTCATGAATTGCGAAATAATGATTCAGCTTGAGGTACGTTCCTAGAGTTGTTCCATTTTTCCTGACTAAAAGTAATTTTTATTTTGCGTGTAAATTTTAATATGTGGCTAGCATTGATAGAAAGATATGTATTTTCTCTATTTTAAAGTTTTATGGTACCTGATCAATTGCAAAGTTCTATGGTAAATGAGCTAATGTCAGGTTTGCCCTACATACAGTTAGAGTACAGCAAATGTTGTATCGATAACTAACCATTAGATTTGGAAGGTTGAAGTAGAGTAATAAAACTATGATGGTAAAATCTTATTGGTAAAGACAGTGACGGCGGTATTTATACTTTAATACATTTTTTGTGCTACGCTAGGTAACTCTATGTTTACACATAGAATTACCTAGCGTAGCACAAAAATACAGTTCAAGTTGATATTATTTACTGCTGTGACAAAACCTCTTTTACTAGTAGTTAGTAACACAAGAGATCTGTTATATTTTTTTGAGGTGGTAAACTGATGAGCCGCTATACACTGTTGCACTATGGAACTGTCACATTTCCCTGTTTTCTTTAGTGCTCGCCGAGGAGGAATGTCAGTTATACCTAAACTTTCATGCCAAGTTCTATACCTGCACCATCTACAGTTATCGCCACCCGATAGATTGTGACAATTTTGCAGGCAGTTCCGATCAGCAAGAGTATAAATTCATGAATTGCGAAATAATGATTCAGCTTGAGGTACGTTCCTAGAGTTGTTCCATTTTCCTGACTAAAAGTAATTTTTTTTTGCGTGTAAGTTTTAATAAGTGGCTAACATTGATAGAAAGATATTTATTTTCTCTATTTTAAAGTTTTATGGTACCTGACCGATTGTAAAGTTTTATGATATCTGATATATTATCAGGTTCAATGGTATCTGATATATTGTAAGGTTCTATGGTATCTATTCTATTTGGGTGTAGTGGATTGAAGGTTGCAAATTCGAATCCTACGCAATGTAATGTTTTTCTAAACCTGTAATTGTGGTTTCAGACAGACAAAAGGACACGACTCATATGATAGCATAGAATGCACATGTTGCATATTATTCATTGAGTATGCTCACTAAATTATTCACTGAAAAAGAAACTGTTCAATTGCTTCACATCTGGTTAAAGTTGAGAATTCTTTTGAAACTAGTTAACATATGATTGGTTTTTATGACATGGTTATCTTTTCTTTAACTCAGAGTAGCAGAGGACATTTGGAACCTTATGCTTCTGCATGCCTTTGACAGCGAGGACAAGCTGTTATCAACCTTAATGAGGTCACACGCTTACCATACCAGTTACCATACACCCGCTTACTGTCATACCAGTAACACCTACTGGTAAAAAGCTCAACTTCCCACAAGATCTGATAAATCCAAAAAGTCAGCTCGCTGTTCTCTACTGCAAAGGTACCAGTCAACCTGACAATGTAGAATTGACATCACAAGATAGTTTTAAAACAGTTGTTTTCAAATAAACATGAGTGTTGAATTTGCTTGTCATATTATTCTATTTTGACTATGTTTAGCTTGTGCACTTTTACTTAACTTGTAGGTGCTAATTCAAATATTATTGGTTCAGATATAGTGAAAGTGTTAAGCTCTTGTAAGTAATGCTGATATTTACCAGTACAAGTTACTTCTTTATTCTATAAGTCAAACAATCATCTATTGTACCTGATATATTGTTAGGTTCTATGGTATCTTATCTATTATGAAGCTTTATGGTACCTGATATATTGTAAGGCTCTGTAGTACCTGATGTATCGTAAGGTTTTTGGTACTTGATCAATTGTAAGGTTCTATGGTACCTGATCATTTGCAAAGTTCTATAGTAACTGAGCTATTGTCAGGTTCGCCCTTCACTCAGTTAGAGTACAGCAAATGGTGTATCGATAACTAACCATTACATTTAGAAGGTTGAAGTAGAGTAATAAAACTATGATGGTAAAATCTTATTGGTAAAGACAGTGACGGCTGTATTTGTACTTTAATACTTTTTTTGTGCTACGCTAGGTAACTCTATGTTTACACATAGAGTTTGCTACCGTAGCACAAAAATACAGCTCAAGTTGATAGGCTATTACTTACTGCTGTGACAAAACATCTAATACTAGTAGTTAGTAACACAAGAGATCTGTTATATTTTTTTTCAGGTGGTAAACTGATGAGCTGCTATACACTGTTGCACTATGGAACTGTCACATTTCCCTGTTTTCTTTAGTGCTCGCCGTGGAGGAATGTCAGTTATACCTAAACTTTCATGCCAAGTTCTATACCTGCACCATCTACAGTTATCGCCAGACGATAGGTTGTGACAATTTTGAAGGCAGTTCTGATCAGCAAGAGTGTAAATTCATGAATTGCGAAATAATGATTAGGCTTGAGGTACGTTTCTAAAGTTTTTCCATTTTTCCTGACTAAAGGTGATTTTTATTTTGCGTGTAAACATATATAAGTGACTAGCATTGATAGAAAGATATGTATTTTCTCTATTTGAAAGTTTTATGGTACCTGATCAATTGCAAAGTTCTATGGTAAATGAGCTAATGTAAGGTTTGCCCTACATACAGTTAGAGTACAGCAAATGTTGTATCTATAACTAACCATCAGATTTGGAAGGTTGAAGTAGAGTAATAAAACTATGATGGTAAAATCTTATTGGTAAAGACAGTGACGGCGGTATTTATACTTTAATACTTTTTTGTGCTACGCTAGGTAACTCTATGTTTACACATAGAATTACCTAGCGTAGCACAAAAATACAGTTCAAGTTGATATTATTTACTGCTGTGACAAAACCTCTTTTACTAGTAGTTAGTAACACAAGAGATCTGTTATATTTTTTTGAGGTGGTAAACTGATGAGCCGCTATACACTGTTGCACTATGGAACTGTCACATTTCCCTGTTTTCTTTAGTGCTCGCCGAGGAGGAATGTCAGTTATACCTAAACTTTCATGCCAAGTTCTATACCTGCACCATCTACAGTTATCGCCACCCGATAGATTGTGACAATTTTGCAGGCAGTTCCGATCAGCAAGAGTATAAATTCATGAATTGCGAAATAATGATTCAGCTTGAGGTACGTTCCTAGAGTTGTTCCATTTTTCCTGACTAAAAGTAATTTTTATTTTGCGTGTAAATTTTAATATGTGGCTAGCATTGATAGAAAGATATGTATTTTCTCTATTTTAAAGTTTTATGGTACCTGATCAATTGCAAAGTTCTATGGTAAATGAGCTAATGTCAGGTTTGCCCTACATACAGTTAGAGTACAGCAAATGTTGTATCGATAACTAACCATTAGATTTGGAAGGTTGAAGTAGAGTAATAAAACTATGATGGTAAAATCTTATTGGTAAAGACAGTGACGGCGGTATTTATACTTTAATACATTTTTTGTGCTACGCTAGGTAACTCTATGTTTACACATAGAATTACCTAGCGTAGCACAAAAATACAGTTCAAGTTGATATTATTTACTGCTGTGACAAAACCTCTTTTACTAGTAGTTAGTAACACAAGAGATCTGTTATATTTTTTTGAGGTGGTAAACTGATGAGCCGCTATACACTGTTGCACTATGGAACTGTCACATTTCCCTGTTTTCTTTAGTGCTCGCCGAGGAGGAATGTCAGTTATACCTAAACTTTCATGCCAAGTTCTATACCTGCACCATCTACAGTTATCGCCACCCGATAGATTGTGACAATTTTGCAGGCAGTTCCGATCAGCAAGAGTATAAATTCATGAATTGCGAAATAATGATTCAGCTTGAGGTACGTTCCTAGAGTTGTTCCATTTTCCTGACTAAAAGTAATTTTTTTTTGCGTGTAAGTTTTAATAAGTGGCTAACATTGATAGAAAGATATTTATTTTCTCTATTTTAAAGTTTTATGGTACCTGACCGATTGTAAAGTTTTATGATATCTGATATATTATCAGGTTCAATGGTATCTGATATATTGTAAGGTTCTATGGTATCTATTCTATTTGGGTGTAGTGGATTGAAGGTTGCAAATTCGAATCCTACGCAATGTAATGTTTTTCTAAACCTGTAATTGTGGTTTCAGACAGACAAAAGGACACGACTCATATGATAGCATAGAATGCACATGTTGCATATTATTCATTGAGTATGCTCACTAAATTATTCACTGAAAAAGAAACTGTTCAATTGCTTCACATCTGGTTAAAGTTGAGAATTCTTTTGAAACTAGTTAACATATGATTGGTTTTTATGACATGGTTATCTTTTCTTTAACTCAGAGTAGCAGAGGACATTTGGAACCTTATGCTTCTGCATGCCTTTGACAGCGAGGACAAGCTGTTATCAACCTTAATGAGGTCACACGCTTACCATACCAGTTACCATACACCCGCTTACTGTCATACCAGTAACACCTACTGGTAAAAAGCTCAACTTCCCACAAGATCTGATAAATCCAAAAAGTCAGCTCGCTGTTCTCTACTGCAAAGGTACCAGTCAACCTGACAATGTAGAATTGACATCACAAGATAGTTTTAAAACAGTTGTTTTCAAATAAACATGAGTGTTGAATTTGCTTGTCATATTATTCTATTTTGACTATGTTTAGTTTGTGCACTTTTACTTAACTTGTAGGTGCTAATTCAAATATTATTGGTTCAGATATAGTGAAAGTGTTAAGCTCTTGTAAGTAATGCTGATATTTACCAGTACAAGTTACTTCTTTATTCTATAAGTCAAACAATCATCTATTGTACCTGATATATTGTTAGGTTCTATGGTATCTTATCTATTATGAAGCTTTATGGTACCTGATATATTGTAAGGCTCTGTAGTACCTGATGTATCGTAAGGTTTTTGGTACTTGATCAATTGTAAGGTTCTATGGTACCTGATCATTTGCAAAGTTCTATAGTAACTGAGCTATTGTCAGGTTCGCCCTTCACTCAGTTAGAGTACAGCAAATGGTGTATCGATAACTAACCATTACATTTAGAAGGTTGAAGTAGAGTAATAAAACTATGATGGTAAAATCTTATTGGTAAAGACAGTGACGGCTGTATTTGTACTTTAATACTTTTTTTGTGCTACGCTAGGTAACTCTATGTTTACACATAGAGTTTGCTACCGTAGCACAAAAATACAGCTCAAGTTGATAGGCTATTACTTACTGCTGTGACAAAACATCTAATACTAGTAGTTAGTAACACAAGAGATCTGTTATATTTTTTTTCAGGTGGTAAACTGATGAGCTGCTATACACTGTTGCACTATGGAACTGTCACATTTCCCTGTTTTCTTTAGTGCTCGCCGTGGAGGAATGTCAGTTATACCTAAACTTTCATGCCAAGTTCTATACCTGCACCATCTACAGTTATCGCCAGACGATAGGTTGTGACAATTTTGAAGGCAGTTCTGATCAGCAAGAGTGTAAATTCATGAATTGCGAAATAATGATTAGGCTTGAGGTACGTTTCTAAAGTTTTTCCATTTTTCCTGACTAAAGGTGATTTTTATTTTGCGTGTAAACATATATAAGTGGCTAGCATTGATAGAAAGATATGTATTTTCTCTATTTTAAAGTTTTATGGTACCTGATCAATTGCAAAGTTCTATGGTAAATGAGCTAATGTCAGGTTTTCCCTACATACAGTTAGAGTACAGCAAATGTTGTATCGATAACTAACCATTAGATTTGGAAGGTTGAAGTAGAGTAATAAAACTATGATGGTAAAATCTTATTGGTAAAGACAGTGACGGCGGTATTTATACTTTAATACATTTTTTGTGCTACGCTAGGTAACTCTATGTTTACACATAGAATTACCTAGCGTAGCACAAAAATACAGTTCAAGTTGATATTATTTACTGCTGTGACAAAACCTCTTTTACTAGTAGTTAGTAACACAAGAGATCTGTTATATTTTTTTGAGGTGGTAAACTGATGAGCCGCTATACACTGTTGCACTATGGAACTGTCACATTTCCCTGTTTTCTTTAGTGCTCGCCGAGGAGGAATGTCAGTTATACCTAAACTTTCATGCCAAGTTCTATACCTGCACCATCTACAGTTATCGCCACCCGATAGATTGTGACAATTTTGCAGGCAGTTCCGATCAGCAAGAGTATAAATTCATGAATTGCGAAATAATGATTCAGCTTGAGGTACGTTCCTAGAGTTGTTCCATTTTCCTGACTAAAAGTAATTTTTTTTTGCGTGTAAATTTTAATAAGTGGCTAGCATTGATAGAAAGATATTTATTTTCTCTATTTTAAAGTTTTATGGTACCTGACCGATTGTAAAGTTTTATGATATCTGATATATTATCAGGTTCAATGGTATCTGATATATTGTAAGGTTCTATGGTATCTATTCTATTTGGGTGTAGTGGATTGAAGGTTGCAAATTCGAATCCTACGCAATGTAATGTTTTTCTAAACCTGTAATTGTGGTTTCAGACAGACAAAAGGACACGACTCATATGATAGCATAGAATGCACATGTTGCATATTATTCATTGAGTATGCTCACTAAATTATTCACTGAAAAAGAAACTGTTCAATTGCTTCACATCTGGTTAAAGTTGAGAATTCTTTTGAAACTAGTTAACATATGATTGGTTTTTATGACATGGTTATCTTTTCTTTAACTCAGAGTAGCAGAGGACATTTGGAACCTTATGCTTCTGCATGCCTTTGACAGCGAGGACAAGCTGTTATCAACCTTAATGAGGTCACACGCTTACCATACCAGTTACCATACACCCGCTTACTGTCATACCAGTAACACCTACTGGTAAAAAGCTCAACTTCCCACAAGATCTGATAAATCCAAAAAGTCAGCTCGCTGTTCTCTACTGCAAAGGTACCAGTCAACCTGACAATGTAGAATTGACATCACAAGATAGTTTTAAAACAGTTGTTTTCAAATAAACATGAGTGTTGAATTTGCTTGTCATATTATTCTATTTTGACTATGTTTAGTTTGTGCACTTTTACTTAACTTGTAGGTGCTAATTCAAATATTATTGGTTCAGATATAGTGAAAGTGTTAAGCTCTTGTAAGTAATGCTGATATTTACCAGTACAAGTTACTTCTTTATTCTATAAGTCAAACAATCATCTATTGTACCTGATATATTGTTAGGTTCTATGGTATCTTATCTATTATGAAGCTTTATGGTACCTGATATATTGTAAGGCTCTGTAGTACCTGATGTATCGTAAGGTTTTTGGTACTTGATCAATTGTAAGGTTCTATGGTACCTGATCATTTGCAAAGTTCTATAGTAACTGAGCTATTGTCAGGTTCGCCCTTCACTCAGTTAGAGTACAGCAAATGGTGTATCGATAACTAACCATTACATTTAGAAGGTTGAAGTAGAGTAATAAAACTATGATGGTAAAATCTTATTGGTAAAGACAGTGACGGCTGTATTTGTACTTTAATACTTTTTTTGTGCTACGCTAGGTAACTCTATGTTTACACATAGAGTTTGCTACCGTAGCACAAAAATACAGCTCAAGTTGATAGGCTATTACTTACTGCTGTGACAAAACATCTAATACTAGTAGTTAGTAACACAAGAGATCTGTTATATTTTTTTTCAGGTGGTAAACTGATGAGCTGCTATACACTGTTGCACTATGGAACTGTCACATTTCCCTGTTTTCTTTAGTGCTCGCCGTGGAGGAATGTCAGTTATACCTAAACTTTCATGCCAAGTTCTATACCTGCACCATCTACAGTTATCGCCAGACGATAGGTTGTGACAATTTTGAAGGCAGTTCTGATCAGCAAGAGTGTAAATTCATGAATTGCGAAATAATGATTAGGCTTGAGGTACGTTTCTAAAGTTTTTCCATTTTTCCTGACTAAAGGTGATTTTTATTTTGCGTGTAAACATATATAAGTGACTAGCATTGATAGAAAGATATGTATTTTCTCTATTTTAAAGTTTTATGGTACCTGATCAATTGCAAAGTTCTATGGTAAATGAGCTAATGTCAGGTTTGCCCTACATACAGTTAGAGTACAGCAAATGTTGTATCGATAACTAACCATTAGATTTGGAAGGTTGAAGTAGAGTAATAAAACTATGATGGTAAAATCTTATTGGTAAAGACAGTGACGGCGGTATTTATACTTTAATACATTTTTGTGCTACGCTAGGTAACTCTATGTTTACACATAGAATTACCTAGCGTAGCACAAAAATACAGTTCAAGTTGATATTATTTACTGCTGTGACAAAACCTCTTTTACTAGTAGATAGTAACACAAGAGATCTGTTATATTTTTTTGAGGTGGTAAACTGATGAGCCGCTATACACTGTTGCACTATGGAACTGTCACATTTCCCTGTTTTCTTTAGTGCTCGCCGTGGAGGAATGTCAGTTATACCTAAACTTTCATGCCAAGTTCTATACCTGCACCATCTACAGTTATCGCCAGACGATATGTTGTGACAATTTTGAAGGCAGTTCTGATCAGCAAGAGTGTAAACTCATGAATTGCGAAATAATGATTCAGCTTGAGGTACGTTCCTAGAGTTGTTCCATTTTTCCTGACTAAAAGTAATTTTTATTTTGCGTGTAAATTTTAATAAGTGGCTAGCATTGATAGAAAGATATGTATTTTCTCTACTTTAAAGTTTTATGGTACCTGACCGATTGTAAAGTTTTATGATATCTGATATATTATCAGGTTCAATGGTATCATATATATTGTAAGGTTCTATGGTATCTATTCTATTTAGGTGTAGTGGATTGAAGGTTGCAAATTCGAATCCTACGCAATGTAATGTTTTTCTAAAACTGTAATTGTGGTTTCAGACAGACAAAAGTACACGACTCATATGATAGCATAGAATGCACATGTTGCATATTATTCATTGAGTATGCTCACTAAATTATTCACTGAAAAAGAAACTGTTCAATTGCTTCACATCTGGTTAAAGTTGAGAATTCTTTTGAAACTAGTTAACATATGATTGGTTTTTATGACATGGTTATTTTTTCTTTAATTCAGAGTAGCAGAGGACATTTGGAACCTTATGCTTCTGCATGCCTTTGACAGCGAGGACAAGCTGTTATCAACCTTAATGAGGTCACACGCTTACCATACCAGTTACCATACACCCGCTTACTGTTATACCAGTAACACCTACTGGTAAAAAGCTCAACTTCCCACAAGATCTGATAAATCCAAAAAGTCAGCTCGCTGTTCTCTACTGCAAAGGTACCATTCAACCTGACAATGTAGAATTGACATCACAAGATAGTTTTAAAACAGTCGTTTTCAAATAAACATGAGTGTTGAATTTGCTTGTCATATTATTCTATTTTGACTATGTTTAGTTTGTGCACTTTTACTTAACTTGTAGGTGCTAATTCAAATATTATTGGTTCAGATATAGTGAAAGTGTTAAGCTCTTGTAAGTAATGCTGATATTTACCAGTACAAGTTACTTCTTTATTCTATAAGTCAAACAATCATCTATTGTACCTGATATATTGTTAGGTTCTATGGTATCTTATCTATTATGAAGCTTTATGGTACCTGATATATTGTAAGGCTCTGTAGTACCTGATGTATCGTAAGGTTTTTGGTACTTGATCAATTGTAAGGCTCTATGGTACCTGATCATTTGCAAAGTCCTATAGTAACTGAGCTATTGTCAGGTTCGCCCTTCACTCAGTTAGAGTACAGCAAATGGTGTATCGATAACTAACCATTATATTTAGAAGGTTGAAGTAGAGTAATAAAACTATGATGGTAAAATCTTATTGGTAAAGACAGTGACGGCTGTATTTGTACTTTAATACTTTTTTTGTGCTACGCTAGGTAACTCTATGTTTACACATAGAGTTTGCTAGCGTAGCACAAAAATACAGCTCAAGTTGATAGGCTATTACTTACTGCTGTGACAAAACATCTAATACTAGTAGTTAGTAACACAAGAGATCTGTTATATTTTTTTTCAGGTGGTAAACTGATGAGCTGCTATACACTGTTGCACTATGGAACTGTCACATTTCCCTGTTTTCTTTAGTGCTCGCCGTGGAGGAATGTCAGTTATACCTAAACTTTCATGCCAAGTTCTATACCTGCACCATCTACAGTTATCGCCACACGATAGGTTGTGACAATTTTGAAGGCAGTTCTGATCAGCAAAAGTGTGAATTCATGAGTTGCGAAATAATGATTAGGCTTGACGTACGTTTCTAAAGTTTTTCCCTTTTTCCTGACTAAAGGTGATTTTTATTTTGCGTGTAAACATATAAAAGTGACTAGCATTGATAGAAAGCTATGTATTTTCTCTATTGTAAGGTGCTATGGTACCTGATCAATTGCAAAGTTCTATGGTAAATGAGCTAATGTCAGGTTTGCCCTACATACAGTTAGAGTACAGCAAATGTTGTATCGATAACTAACCATTAGATTTGGAAGGTTGAAGTAGAGTAATAAAACTATGATGGTAAAATCTTATTGGTAAAGACAGTGACGGCGGTATTTATACTTTAATACATTTTTTGTGCTACGCTAGGTAACTCTATGTTTACACATAGAATTACCTAGCGTAGCACAAAAATACAGTTCAAGTTGATATTATTTACTGCTGTGACAAAACCTCTTTTACTAGTAGTTAGTAACACAAGAGATCTGTTATATTTTTTTGAGGTGGTAAACTGATGAGCCGCTATACACTGTTGCACTATGGAACTGTCACATTTCCCTGTTTTCTTTAGTGCTCGCCGAGGAGGAATGTCAGTTATACCTAAACTTTCATGCCAAGTTCTATACCTGCACCATCTACAGTTATCGCCACCCGATAGATTGTGACAATTTTGCAGGCAGTTCCGATCAGCAAGAGTATAAATTCATGAATTGCGAAATAATGATTCAGCTTGAGGTACGTTCCTAGAGTTGTTCCATTTTTTCTGACTAAAAGTAATTTTTATTTTGCGTGTAAATTTTAATAAGTGGCTAGCATTGATAGAAAGATATGTATTTTCTCTATTTTAAAGTTTTATGATACCTGATCAATTGCAAAGTTCTATGGTAAATGAGCTAATGTCAGGTTTGCCCTACATACAGTTAGAGTACAGCAAATGTTGTATCGATAACTAACCATTAGATTTGGAAGGTTGAAGTAGAGTAATAAAACTATGATTGTAAAATCTTATTGGTAAAGACAGTGACGGCGGTATTTATACTTTAATACATTTTTTGTGCTACGCTAGGTAACTCTATGTTTACACATAGAATTACCTAGCGTAGCACAAAAATACAGTTCAAGTTGATATTATTTACTGCTGTGACATAACTTCTTTTACTAGTAGTTAGTAACACAAGAGATCTGTTATATTTTTTTGAGGTGGTAAACTGATGAGCCGCTATACACTGTTGCACTATGGAACTGTCACATTTCCCTGTTTTCTTTAGTGCTCGCCGAGGAGGAATGTCAGTTATACCTAAACTTTCATGCCAAGTTCTATACCTGCACCATCTACAGTTATCGCCACCCGATAGATTGTGACAATTTTGCAGGCAGTTCCGGTCAGCAAGAGTATAAATTCATGAATTGCGAAATAATGATTCAGCTTGAGGTACGTTCCTAGAGTTGTTCCATTTTCCTGACTAAAAGTAATTTTTTTTTGCGTGTAAATTTTAATAAGTGGCTAGCATTGATAGAAAGATATTTATTTTCTCTATTTTAAAGTTTTATGGTACCTGACCGATTGTAAAGTTTTATGATATCTGATATATTATCAGGTTCAATGGTATCTGATATATTGTAAGGTTCTATGGTATCTATTCTATTTGGGTGTAGTGGATTGAAGGTTGCAAATTCGAATCCTACGCAATGTAATGTTTTTCTAAACCTGTAATTGTGGTTTCAGACAGACAAAAGGACACGACTCATATGATAGCATAGAATGCACATGTTGCATATTATTCATTGAGTATGCTCACTAAATTATTCACTGAAAAAGAAACTGTTCAATTGCTTCACATCTGGTTAAAGTTGAGAATTCTTTTGAAACTAGTTAACATATGATTGGTTTTTATGACATGGTTATCTTTTCTTTAACTCAGAGTAGCAGAGGACATTTGGAACCTTATGCTTCTGCATGCCTTTGACAGCGAGGACAAGCTGTTATCAACCTTAATGAGGTCACACGCTTACCATACCAGTTACCATACACCCGCTTACTGTCATACCAGTAACACCTACTGGTAAAAAGCTCAACTTCCCACAAGATCTGATAAATCCAAAAAGTCAGCTCGCTGTTCTCTACTGCAAAGGTACCAGTCAACCTGACAATGTAGAATTGACATCACAAGATAGTTTTAAAACAGTTGTTTTCAAATAAACATGAGTGTTGAATTTGCTTGTCATATTATTCTATTTTGACTATGTTTAGTTTGTGCACTTTTACTTAACTTGTAGGTGCTAATTCAAATATTATTGGTTCAGATATAGTGAAAGTGTTAAGCTCTTGTAAGTAATGCTGATATTTACCAGTACAAGTTACTTCTTTATTCTATAAGTCAAACAATCATCTATTGTACCTGATATATTGTTAGGTTCTATGGTATCTTATCTATTATGAAGCTTTATGGTACCTGATATATTGTAAGGCTCTGTAGTACCTGATGTATCGTAAGGTTTTTGGTACTTGATCAATTGTAAGGTTCTATGGTACCTGATCATTTGCAAAGTTCTATAGTAACTGAGCTATTGTCAGGTTCGCCCTTCACTCAGTTAGAGTACAGCAAATGGTGTATCGATAACTAACCATTACATTTAGAAGGTTGAAGTAGAGTAATAAAACTATGATGGTAAAATCTTATTGGTAAAGACAGTGACGGCTGTATTTGTACTTTAATACTTTTTTTGTGCTACGCTAGGTAACTCTATGTTTACACATAGAGTTTGCTACCGTAGCACAAAAATACAGTTCAAGTTGATAGGCTATTACTTACTGCTGTGACAAAACATCTAATACTAGTAGTTAGTAACACAAGAGATCTGTTATATTTTTTTTCAGGTGGTAAACTGATGAGCTGCTATACACTGTTGCACTATGGAACTGTCACATTTCCCTGTTTTCTTTAGTGCTCGCCGTGGAGGAATGTCAGTTATACCTAAACTTTCATGCCAAGTTCTATACCTGCACCATCTACAGTTATCGCCAGACGATAGGTTGTGACAATTTTGAAGGCAGTTCTGATCAGCAAGAGTGTAAATTCATGAATTGCGAAATAATGATTAGGCTTGAGGTACGTTTCTAAAGTTTTTCCATTTTTCCTGACTAAAGGTGATTTTTATTTTGCGTGTAAACATATAAAAGTGACTAGCATTGATAGAAAGATATGTATTTTCTCTATTTTAAAGTTTTATGGTACCTGATCAATTGCAAAGTTCTATGGTAAATGAGCTAATGTCAGGTTTGCCCTACATACAGTTAGAGTACAGCAAATGTTGTATCGATAACTAACCATTAGATTTGGAAGGTTGAAGTAGAGTAATAAAACTATGATGGTAAAATCTTATTGGTAAAGACAGTGACGGCGGTATTTATACTTTAATACATTTTTGTGCTACGCTAGGTAACTCTATGTTTACACATAGAATTACCTAGCGTAGCACAAAAATACAGTTCAAGTTGATATTATTTACTGCTGTGACAAAACCTCTTTTACTAGTAGATAGTAACACAAGAGATCTGTTATATTTTTTTGAGGTGGTAAACTGATGAGCCGCTATACACTGTTGCACTATGGAACTGTCACATTTCCCTGTTTTCTTTAGTGCTCGCCGTGGAGGAATGTCAGTTATACCTAAACTTTCATGCCAAGTTCTATACCTGCACCATCTACAGTTATCGCCAGACGATATGTTGTGACAATTTTGAAGGCAGTTCTGATCAGCAAGAGTGTAAACTCATGAATTGCGAAATAATGATTCAGCTTGAGGTACGTTCCTAGAGTTGTTCCATTTTTTCTGACTAAAAGTAATTTTTATTTTGCGTGTAAATTTTAATAAGTGACTAGCATTGATAGAAAGATATGTATTTTCTCTATTTTAAAGTTTTATGATACCTGATCAATTGCAAAGTTCTATGGTAAATGAGCTAATGTCAGGTTTGCCCTACATACAGTTAGAGTACAGCAAATGTTGTATCGATAACTAACCATTAGATTTGGAAGGTTGAAGTAGAGTAATAAAACTATGATGGTAAAATCTTATTGGTAAAGACAGTGACGGCGGTATTTATACTTTAATACATTTTTTGTGCTACGCTAGGTAACTCTATGTTTACACATAGAATTACCTAGCGTAGCACAAAAATACAGTTCAAGTTGATATTATTTACTGCTGTGACATAACTTCTTTTACTAGTAGTTAGTAACACAAGAGATCTGTTATATTTTTTTGAGGTGGTAAACTGATGAGCCGCTATACACTGTTGCACTATGGAACTGTCACATTTCCCTGTTTTCTTTAGTGCTCGCCGAGGAGGAATGTCAGTTATACCTAAACTTTCATGCCAAGTTCTATACCTGCACCATCTACAGTTATCGCCACCCGATAGATTGTGACAATTTTGCAGGCAGTTCCGATCAGCAAGAGTATAAATTCATGAATTGCGAAATAATGATTCAGCTTGAGGTACGTTCCTAGAGTTGTTCCATTTTTCCTGACTAAAAGTAATTTTTATTTTGCGTGTAAATTTTAATAAGTGGCTAGCATTGATAGAAAGATATGTATTTTCTCTATTTTAAAGTTTTATGGTACCTGACCGATTGTAGAGTTTTATGATATCTGATATATTATCAGGTTCAATGGTATCTGATATATTGTAAGGTTTTATGGTATCTATTCTATTTGGGTGTAGTGGATTGAAGGTTGCAAATTCGAATCCTACGCAATGTAATGTTTTTCTAAACCTGTAATTGTGGTTTCAGACAGACAAAAGGACACGACTCATATGATAGCATAGAATGCACATGTTGCATATTATTCATTGAGTATGCTCACTAAATTATTCACTGAAAAAGAAACTGTTCAATTGCTTCACATCTGGTTAAAGTTGAGAATTCTTTTGAAACTAGTTAACATATGATTGGTTTTTATGACATGGTTATTTTTTCTTTAATTCAGAGTAGCAGAGGACATTTGGAACCTTATGCTTCTGCATGCCTTTGACAGCGAGGACAAGCTGTTATCAACCTTAATGAGGTCACACGCTTACCATACCAGTTACCATACACCCGCTTACTGTCATACCAGTAACACCTACTGGTAAAAAGCTCAACTTCCCACAAGATCTGATAAATCCAAAAAGTCAGCTCGCTGTTCTCTACTGCAAAGGTACCAGTCAACCTGACAATGTAGAATTGACATCACAAGATAGTTTTAAAACAGTTGTTTTCAAATAAACATGAGTGTTGAATTTGCTTGTCATATTATTCTATTTTGACTATGTTTAGTTTGTGCACTTTTACTTAACTTGTAGGTGCTAATTCAAATATTATTGGTTCAGATATAGTGAAAGTGTTAAGCTCTTGTAAGTAATGCTGATATTTACCAGTACAAGTTACTTCTTTATTCTATAAGTCAAACAATCATCTATTGTACCTTATATATTGTTAGGTTCTATGGTATCTTATCTATTATGAAGCTTTATGGTACCTGATATATTGTAAGGCTCTGTAGTACCTGATGTATCGTAAGGTTTTTGGTACTTGATCAATTGTAAGGCTCTATGGTACCTGATCATTTGCAAAGTCCTATAGTAACTGAGCTATTGTCAGGTTCGCCCTTCACTCAGTTAGAGTACAGCAAATGGTGTATCGATAACTAACCATTATATTTAGAAGGTTGAAGTAGAGTAATAAAACTATGATGGTAAAATCCTATTGGTAAAGACAGTGACGGCTGTATTTGTACTTTAATACATTTTTTGTGCTACGCTAGGTAACTCTATGTTTACACATAGAGTTTGCTAGCGTAGCACAAAAATACAGCTCAAGTTGATAGGCTATTACTTACTGCTGTGACAAAACATCTAATACTAGTAGTTAGTAACACAAGAGATCTGTTATATTTTTTTTCAGGTGGTAAACTGATGAGCTGCTATACACTGTTGCACTATGGAACTGTCACATTTCCCTGTTTTCTTTAGTGCTCGCCGTGGAGGAATGTCAGTTATACCTAAACTTTCATGCCAAGTTCTACACCTGCACCATCTACAGTTATCGCCACACGATAGGTTGTGACAATTTTGAAGGCAGTTCTGATCAGCAAGAGTGTAAATTCATGAATTGCGAAATAATGATTAGGCTTGAGGTACATTTCTAAAGTTTTTCCATTTTTCCTGACTAAAGGTGATTTTTATTTTGCGTGTAAACATATAAAAGTGACTAGCATTGATAGAAAGCTATGTATTTTCTCTATTGTAAGGTGCTATGGTACCTGATCAATTGCAAAGTTCTATGGTAAATGAGCTAATGTCAGGTTTGCCCTACATACAGTTAGAGTACAGCAAATGTTGTATCGATAACTAACCATTAGATTTGGAAGGTTGAAGTAGAGTAATAAAACTATGATGGTAAAATCTTATTGGTAAAGACAGTGACGGCGGTATTTATACTTTAATACATTTTTTGTGCTACGCTAGGTAACTCTATGTTTACACATAGAATTACCTAGCGTAGCACAAAAATACAGCTCAAGTTGATAGGCTATTACTTACTGCTGTGACAAAACATCTATTACTAGTAGTTAGTAACACAAGAGATCTGTTATATTTCTTTCAGGTGGTAAACTGATGAGCTGCTATATACTGTTGCACTATGGAAATGTCACATTTCCCTGTTTTCTTTAGTGCTCGCCGTGGAGGAACGTCATTTATACCTAAACTTTCATGCCAAGTTCTATACCTGCACCATCTACAGTTATCGCCACACGATAGATTGTGACAATTTTGAAGGCAGTTCTGATCAGCAAGAGTGTAAAATCATGAATTGCGAAATAATGACTAGGCTTGAGGTACGTTTCTAAAGTTTTTCCATTTTTCCTAACTAAAGGTAATTTTTGTTTTGCGCGTGAACATATGAAAAGTGACTAGCATTGATAGAAAGCTATGTATTTTTTCTATTGTAAGGTGCTATGGTACCTGATCAATTGCAAAGTTCTATGGTAAATGAGCTAATGTCAGGTTTGCCCTACATACAGTTAGAGTACAGCAAATGTTGTATCGATAACTAACCATTAGATTTAGAAGTTTGAAGTAGAGTAATAAAACTATGATGGTAAAATCTTATTGGTAAAGACAGTGACGGCGGTATTTATACTTTAATACATTTTTTGTGCTACGCTAGGTAACTCTATGTTTGCGCATAGAGTTACCTAGTGTAGCACCAAAATACAGTTCAAGTTGATATTACTTACTGCTGTGAGAAAACACCTATTACTAGTAGTTAGTAACACAAGAGATCTGTTATATTTTTTTCAAGTGGTAAACTGTGGAGCTGCTATACACTGTTGCACTATAGAATTGTCACATTTCCCTGTTTTCTTTAGTGCTCGCCGAGGAGGAATGTCAGTTATACCTAAACTTTCATGCCAAGTTCTATACCTGCATTATTTGCAGTTGTCGCCAACCGATAAATTGTGACAATTTTGCAGGCAGTTCCGATCAGCAAGAGTATAAATTCATGAATTGCGAAATAATGATTCAGCTTGAGGTACGTTCCTAGAGTTGTTCCATTTTCCTGACTAAAAGTAATTTTTTTTTGCGTGTAAATTTTAATAAGTGGCTAGCATTGATAGAAAGATATTTATTTTCTCTATTTTAAAGTTTTATGGTACCTGACCGATTGTAAAGTTTTATGATATCTGATATATTATCAGGTTCAATGGTATCTGATATATTGTAAGGTTCTATGGTATCTATTCTATTTGGGTGTAGTGGATTGAAGGTTGCAAATTCGAATCCTACGCAATGTAATGTTTTTCTAAACCTGTAATTGTGGTTTCAGACAGACAAAAGGACACGACTCATATGATAGCATAGAATGCACATGTTGCATATTATTCATTGAGTATGCTCACTAAATTATTCACTGAAAAAGAAACTGTTCAATTGCTTCACATCTGGTTAAAGTTGAGAATTCTTTTGAAACTAGTTAACATATGATTGGTTTTTATGACATGGTTATCTTTTCTTTAACTCAGAGTAGCAGAGGACATTTGGAACCTTATGCTTCTGCATGCCTTTGACAGCGAGGACAAGCTGTTATCAACCTTAATGAGGTCACACGCTTACCATACCAGTTACCATACACCCGCTTACTGTCATACCAGTAACACCTACTGGTAAAAAGCTCAACTTCCCACAAGATCTGATAAATCCAAAAAGTCAGCTCGCTGTTCTCTACTGCAAAGGTACCAGTCAACCTGACAATGTAGAATTGACATCACAAGATAGTTTTAAAACAGTTGTTTTCAAATAAACATGAGTGTTGAATTTGCTTGTCATATTATTCTATTTTGACTATGTTTAGTTTGTGCACTTTTACTTAACTTGTAGGTGCTAATTCAAATATTATTGGTTCAGATATAGTGAAAGTGTTAAGCTCTTGTAAGTAATGCTGATATTTACCAGTACAAGTTACTTCTTTATTCTATAAGTCAAACAATCATCTATTGTACCTGATATATTGTTAGGTTCTATGGTATCTTATCTATTATGAAGCTTTATGGTACCTGATATATTGTAAGGCTCTGTAGTACCTGATGTATCGTAAGGTTTTTGGTACTTGATCAATTGTAAGGTTCTATGGTACCTGATCATTTGCAAAGTTCTATAGTAACTGAGCTATTGTCAGGTTCGCCCTTCACTCAGTTAGAGTACAGCAAATGGTGTATCGATAACTAACCATTACATTTAGAAGGTTGAAGTAGAGTAATAAAACTATGATGGTAAAATCTTATTGGTGAAGACAGTGACGGCTGTATTTGTACTTTAATACTTTTTTTGTGCTACGCTAGGTAACTCTATGTTTACACATAGAGTTTGCTACCGTAGCACAAAAATACAGCTCAAGTTGATAGGCTATTACTTACTGCTGTGACAAAACATCTAATACTAGTAGTTAGTAACACAAGAGATCTGTTATATTTTTTTTCAGGTGGTAAACTGATGAGCTGCTATACACTGTTGCACTATGGAACTGTCACATTTCCCTGTTTTCTTTAGTGCTCGCCGTGGAGGAATGTCAGTTATACCTAAACTTTCATGCCAAGTTCTATACCTGCACCATCTACAGTTATCGCCAGACGATAGGTTGTGACAATTTTGAAGGCAGTTCTGATCAGCAAGAGTGTAAATTCATGAATTGCGAAATAATGATTAGGCTTGAGGTACGTTTCTAAAGTTTTTCCATTTTTCCTGACTAAAGGTGATTTTTATTTTGCGTGTAAACATATAAAAGTGACTAGCATTGATAGAAAGATATGTATTTTCTCTATTTTAAAGTTTTATGGTACCTGATCAATTGCAAAGTTCTATGGTAAATGAGCTAATGTCAGGTTTGCCCTACATACAGTTAGAGTACAGCAAATGTTGTATCGATAACTAACCATTAGATTTGGAAGGTTGAAGTAGAGTAATAAAACTATGATGGTAAAATCTTATTGGTAAAGACAGTGACGGCGGTATTTATACTTTAATACATTTTTGTGCTACGCTAGGTAACTCTATGTTTACACATAGAATTACCTAGCGTAGCACAAAAATACAGTTCAAGTTGATATTATTTACTGCTGTGACAAAACCTCTTTTACTAGTAGATAGTAACACAAGAGATCTGTTATATTTTTTTGAGGTGGTAAACTGATGAGCCGCTATACACTGTTGCACTATGGAACTGTCACATTTCCCTGTTTTCTTTAGTGCTCGCCGTGGAGGAATGTCAGTTATACCTAAACTTTCATGCCAAGTTCTATACCTGCACCATCTACAGTTATCGCTAGACGATATGTTGTGACAATTTTGAAGGCAGTTCTGATCAGCAAGAGTGTAAACTCATGAATTGCGAAATAATGATTCAGCTTGAGGTACGTTCCTAGAGTTGTTCCATTTTTCCTGACTAAAAGTAATTTTTATTTTGCGTGTAAATTTTAATAAGTGGCTAGCATTGATAGAAAGATATGTATTTTCTCTATTTTAAAGTTTTATGGTACCTGACCGATTGTAAAGTTTTATGATATCTGATATATTATCAGGTTCAATGGTATCATATATATTGTAAGGTTCTATGGTATCTATTCTATTTAGGTGTAGTGGATTGAAGGTTGCAAATTCGAATCCTACGCAATGTAATGTTTTTCTAAAACTGTAATTGTGGTTTCAGACAGACAAAAGTACACGACTCATATGATAGCATAGAATGCACATGTTGCATATTATTCATTGAGTATGCTCACTAAATTATTCACTGAAAAAGAAACTGTTCAATTGCTTCACATCTGGTTAAAGTTGAGAATTCTTTTGAAACTAGTTAACATATGATTGGTTTTTATGACATGGTTATTTTTTCTTTAATTCAGAGTAGCAGAGGACATTTGGAACCTTATGCTTCTGCATGCCTTTGACAGCGAGGACAAGCTGTTATCAACCTTAATGAGGTCACACGCTTACCATACCAGTTACCATACACCCGCTTACTGTTATACCAGTAACACCTACTGGTAAAAAGCTCAACTTCCCACAAGATCTGATAAATCCAAAAAGTCAGCTCGCTGTTCTCTACTGCAAAGGTACCATTCAACCTGACAATGTAGAATTGACATCACAAGATAGTTTTAAAACAGTCGTTTTCAAATAAACATGAGTGTTGAATTTGCTTGTCATATTATTCTATTTTGACTATGTTTAGTTTGTGCACTTTTACTTAACTTGTAGGTGCTAATTCAAATATTATTGGTTCAGATATAGTGAAAGTGTTAAGCTCTTGTAAGTAATGCTGATATTTACCAGTACAAGTTACTTCTTTATTCTATAAGTCAAACAATCATCTATTGTACCTGATATATTGTTAGGTTCTATGGTATCTTATCTATTATGAAGCTTTATGGTACCTGATATATTGTAAGGCTCTGTAGTACCTGATGTATCGTAAGGTTTTTGGTACTTGATCAATTGTAAGGCTCTATGGTACCTGATCATTTGCAAAGTCCTATAGTAACTGAGCTATTGTCAGGTTCGCCCTTCACTCAGTTAGAGTACAGCAAATGGTGTATCGATAACTAACCATTATATTTAGAAGGTTGAAGTAGAGTAATAAAACTATGATGGTAAAATCTTATTGGTAAAGACAGTGACGGCTGTATTTGTACTTTAATACTTTTTTTGTGCTACGCTAGGTAACTCTATGTTTACACATAGAGTTTGCTAGCGTAGCACAAAAATACAGCTCAAGTTGATAGGCTATTACTTACTGCTGTGACAAAACATCTAATACTAGTAGTTAGTAACACAAGAGATCTGTTATATTTTTTTTCAGGTGGTAAACTGATGAGCTGCTATACACTGTTGCACTATGGAACTGTCACATTTCCCTGTTTTCTTTAGTGCTCGCCGTGGAGGAATGTCAGTTATACCTAAACTTTCATGCCAAGTTCTATACCTGCACCATCTTCAGTTATCGCCACACGATAGGTTGTGACAATTTTGAAGGCAGTTCTGATCAGCAAAAGTGTGAATTCATGAGTTGCGAAATAATGATTAGGCTTGACGTACGTTTCTAAAGTTTTTCCCTTTTTCCTGACTAAAGGTGATTTTTATTTTGCGTGTAAACATATAAAAGTGACTAGCATTGATAGAAAGCTATGTATTTTCTCTATTGTAAGGTGCTATGGTACCTGATCAATTGCAAAGTTCTATGGTAAATGAGCTAATGTCAGGTTTGCCCTACATACAGTTAGAGTACAGCAAATGTTGTATCGATAACTAACCATTAGATTTGGAAGGTTGAAGTAGAGTAATAAAACTATGATGGTAAAATCTTATTGGTAAAGACAGTGACGGCGGTATTTATACTTTAATACATTTTTTGTGCTACGCTAGGTAACTCTATGTTTACACATAGAATTACCTAGCGTAGCACAAAAATACAGTTCAAGTTGATATTATTTACTGCTGTGACAAAACCTCTTTTACTAGTAGTTAGTAACACAAGAGATCTGTTATATTTTTTTGAGGTGGTAAACTGATGAGCCGCTATACACTGTTGCACTATGGAACTGTCACATTTCCCTGTTTTCTTTAGTGCTCGCCGAGGAGGAATGTCAGTTATACCTAAACTTTCATGCCAAGTTCTATACCTGCACCATCTACAGTTATCGCCACCCGATAGATTGTGACAATTTTGCAGGCAGTTCCGATCAGCAAGAGTATAAATTCATGAATTGCGAAATAATGATTCAGCTTGAGGTACGTTCCTAGAGTTGTTCCATTTTTTCTGACTAAAAGTAATTTTTATTTTGCGTGTAAATTTTAATTAGTGGCTAGCATTGATAGAAAGATATGTATTTTCTCTATTTTAAAGTTTTATGATACCTGATCAATTGCAAAGTTCTATGGTAAATGAGCTAATGTCAGGTTTGCCCTACATACAGTTAGAGTACAGCAAATGTTGTATCGATAACTAACCATTAGATTTGGAAGGTTGAAGTAGAGTAATAAAACTATGATGGTAAAATCTTATTGGTAAAGACAGTGACGGCGGTATTTATACTTTAATACATTTTTTGTGCTACGCTAGGTAACTCTATGTTTACACATAGAATTACCTAGCGTAGCACAAAAATACAGTTCAAGTTGATATTATTTACTGCTGTGACATAACTTCTTTTACTAGTAGTTAGTAACACAAGAGATCTGTTATATTTTTTTGAGGTGGTAAACTGATGAGCCGCTATACACTGTTGCACTATGGAACTGTCACATTTCCCTGTTTTCTTTAGTGCTCGCCGAGGAGGAATGTCAGTTATACCTAAACTTTCATGCCAAGTTCTATACCTGCACCATCTACAGTTATCGCCACCCGATAGATTGTGACAATTTTGCAGGCAGTTCCGATCAGCAAGAGTATAAATTCATGAATTGCGAAATAATGATTCAGCTTGAGGTACGTTCCTAGAGTTGTTCCATTTTTCCTGACTAAAAGTAATTTTTATTTTGCGTGTAAATTTTAATAAGTGGCTAGCATTGATAGAAAGATATGTATTTTCTCTATTTTAAAGTTTTATGGTACCTGACCGATTGTAAAGTTTTATGATATCTGATATATTATCAGGTTCAATGGTATCTGATATATTGTAAGGTTTTATGGTATCTATTCTATTTGGGTGTAGTGGATTGAAGGTTGCAAATTCGAATCCTACGCAATGTAATGTTTTTCTAAACCTGTAATTGTGGTTTCAGACAGACAAAAGGACACGACTCATATGATAGCATAGAATGCACATGTTGCATATTATTCATTGAGTATGCTCACTAAATTATTCACTGAAAAAGAAACTGTTCAATTGCTTCACATCTGGTTAAAGTTGAGAATTCTTTTGAAACTAGTTAACATATGATTGGTTTTTATGACATGGTTATTTTTTCTTTAATTCAGAGTAGCAGAGGACATTTGGAACCTTATGCTTCTGCATGCCTTTGACAGCGAGGACAAGCTGTTATCAACCTTAATGAGGTCACACGCTTACCATACCAGTTACCATACACCCGCTTACTGTCATACCAGTAACACCTACTGGTAAAAAGCTCAACTTCCCACAAGATCTGATAAATCCAAAAAGTCAGCTCGCTGTTCTCTACTGCAAAGGTACCAGTCAACCTGACAATGTAGAATTGACATCACAAGATAGTTTTAAAACAGTTGTTTTCAAATAAACATGAGTGTTGAATTTGCTTGTCATATTATTCTATTTTGACTATGTTTAGTTTGTGCACTTTTACTTAACTTGTAGGTGCTAATTCAAATATTATTGGTTCAGATATAGTGAAAGTGTTAAGCTCTTGTAAGTAATGCTGATATTTACCAGTACAAGTTACTTCTTTATTCTATAAGTCAAACAATCATCTATTGTACCTTATATATTGTTAGGTTCTATGGTATCTTATCTATTATGAAGCTTTATGGTACCTGATATATTGTAAGGCTCTGTAGTACCTGATGTATCGTAAGGTTTTTGGTACTTGATCAATTGTAAGGCTCTATGGTACCTGATCATTTGCAAAGTCCTATAGTAACTGAGCTATTGTCAGGTTCGCCCTTCACTCAGTTAGAGTACAGCAAATGGTGTATCGATAACTAACCATTATATTTAGAAGGTTGAAGTAGAGTAATAAAACTATGATGGTAAAATCCTATTGGTAAAGACAGTGACGGCTGTATTTGTACTTTAATACATTTTTTGTGCTACGCTAGGTAACTCTATGTTTACACATAGAGTTTGCTAGCGTAGCACAAAAATACAGCTCAAGTTGATAGGCTATTACTTACTGCTGTGACAAAACATCTAATACTAGTAGTTAGTAACACAAGAGATCTGTTATATTTTTTTTCAGGTGGTAAACTGATGAGCTGCTATACACTGTTGCACTATGGAACTGTCACATTTCCCTGTTTTCTTTAGTGCTCGCCGTGGAGGAATGTCAGTTATACCTAAACTTTCATGCCAAGTTCTATACCTGCACCATCTACAGTTATCGCCACACGATAGGTTGTGACAATTTTGAAGGCAGTTCTGATCAGCAAGAGTGTAAATTCATGAATTGCGAAATAATGATTAGGCTTGAGGTACATTTCTAAAGTTTTTCCATTTTTCCTGACTAAAGGTGATTTTTATTTTGCGTGTAAACATATAAAAGTGACTAGCATTGATAGAAAGCTATGTATTTTCTCTATTGTAAGGTGCTATGGTACCTGATCAATTGCAAAGTTCTATGGTAAATGAGCTAATGTCAGGTTTGCCCTACATACAGTTAGAGTACAGCAAATGTTGTATCGATAACTAACCATTAGATTTGGAAGGTTGAAGTAGAGTAATAAAACTATGATGGTAAAATCTTATTGGTAAAGACAGTGACGGCGGTATTTATACTTTAATACATTTTTTGTGCTACGCTAGGTAACTCTATGTTTACACATAGAATTACCTAGCGTAGCACAAAAATACAGCTCAAGTTGATAGGCTATTACTTACTGCTGTGACAAAACATCTATTACTAGTAGTTAGTAACACAAGAGATCTGTTATATTTCTTTCAGGTGGTAAACTGATGAGCTGCTATATACTGTTGCACTATGGAAATGTCACATTTCCCTGTTTTCTTTAGTGCTCGCCGTGGAGGAACGTCATTTATACCTAAACTTTCATGCCAAGTTCTATACCTGCACCATCTACAGTTATCGCCACACGATAGATTGTGACAATTTTGAAGGCAGTTCTGATCAGCAAGAGTGTAAAATCATGAATTGCGAAATAATGACTAGGCTTGAGGTACGTTTCTAAAGTTTTTCCATTTTTCCTAACTAAAGGTAATTTTTGTTTTGCGCGTGAACATATGAAAAGTGACTAGCATTGATAGAAAGCTATGTATTTTTTCTATTGTAAGGTGCTATGGTACCTGATCAATTGCAAAGTTCTATGGTAAATGAGCTAATGTCAGGTTTGCCCTACATACAGTTAGAGTACAGCAAATGTTGTATCGATAACTAACCATTAGATTTAGAAGGTTGAAGTAGAGTAATAAAACTATGATGGTAAAATCTTATTGGTAAAGACAGTGACGGCTGTATTTATACTTTAATACATTTTTTGTGCTACGCTAGGTAACTCTATGTTTGCGCATAGAGTTACCTAGTGTAGCACCAAAATACAGTTCAAGTTGATATTACTTACTGCTGTGAGAAAACACCTATTACTAGTAGTTAGTAACACAAGAGATCTGTTATATTTTTTTCAAGTGGTAAACTGTGGAGCTGCTATACACTGTTGCACTATAGAATTGTCACATTTCCCTGTTTTCTTTAGTGCTCGCCGAGGAGGAATGTCAGTTATACCTAAACTTTCATGCCAAGTTCTATACCTGCATTATTTGCAGTTGTCGCCAACCGATAAATTGTGACAATTTTGCAGGCAGTTCCGATCAGCCAGAGTATAAATTCATGAATTGCGAAATAATGATTCAGCTTGAGGTACGTTCCTAGAGTTGTTCCATTTTTCCTGACTAGAGGTAATTTTTATTTTGCGTGTAAAATTTAAAAAGTCACTAGCATTGATAGAAAGCTATGTATTTTCTCTATTTTAAAGTTTTATGGTACCGGACCGATTGTAAAGTTTTATGATATCTGATATATTATCAGGTTCAATGGTATCTGATATATTGTAAGGTTCTATGGTATCTATTCTATTTGGGTGTAGTGGATTGAAGGTTGCAAATTCGAATCCTACGCATTGTAATATTTTTCCCAACTTTTAATTGTGGCTTCAGACAGAAAACAGGACACTACACTTATGATAGCATAGAATGCGCATGTTGCATATTATTCATTGAGTATGCTCACTTTATTATTCACTGAAAAAGAAACTGTTTAATTGCTTCACATCTGGTTGAAGTTGAGAATACTTTTGAAACTAGTTGACATATGATTGGTTTTTATGACATGGTTATTTTTTTTTTAATTCAGAGTAGCAGAGGACATCCGGAACCTTATGCTTCTGCATGCCTTTGACAGCGAGGACAAGCTGTTATCAACCTTAATGAGGTCACACGCTTACCATACCAGTTACCATACACCCGCTTACTGTCATACCAGTAACACCTACTAGTAAAAAGCTCAACTTCCCACAAGATCTGATAAATCCAACAAGTCAGCTCGCTGTTCTCTACTGCAAAGGTACCAGCCAACCTGACAATGCAGAATTGACACCACAAGACAGTTTTAAAACAGTTGTTTTCAAATACACAAGACTGTTGAATTTGCTTTCCATATTATTCTATTCTGACTATGTTTAGTTTGTGCACTTTTACTTAACTTGTAGGTGCTAATTCAAATATTATTGGTTCAGATATAGTGAAAGTGTTAAGCTCTTGTAAGTAATGCTGATATTTACCAGTACAAGTTACTTCTTTATTCTATAAGTTGAACAATCATCTATTGTACCTGATATATTGTTAGGTTCTATGGTATCTTATCTATTATGAAGCTTTATGGTATCTGATATATTGTAAGGCTCTGTGGTACTATTTTCTCGATTGTAAGGTTCTATGGTACCTGATCAATTGTAAAGTTTTATGATATCTGATATATTATAAGGTTCAATGGTATCTGATATATTGTAAGGTTCTATGGTAGCTAATCTGTTTCGGTGTAGCGGATTTAAGGTTGCAAATTCGAATCCTACGCAATGTAATGTTTTTCTAAACCTGTAATTGTGGTTTCAGACAGACAAAAGGACACGACTTTTATGATAGCATAGAATGCAGATGTTGCATATTATTCATTGAGTATGCTCACTAAATTATTCACTGAAAAAGAAACTGTTCAATTGCTTCACATCTGGTTAAAGTTGAGAATTCTTTTGAAACTAGTTAACATATGATTGGTTTTTATGACATGGTTATTTTTTCTTTAATTCAGAGTAGCAGAGGACATTTAGAACCTTATGCTTCTGCATGCCTTTGACAGCGAGCACAAGCTGTTATCAACCTTAATGAGGTCACACGCTTGCATACCAGTAACACCTACTGGTAAATCTCAACTTCCCAAAAGATCTGATAAATCCAACAAGTCAGCTCGCTGTTCTCTACTGCAAAGGTACCAGCCAACCTGAAAATGCAGAATGGACATCACAAGATAGTTTTAAAACAGTTTTTTTCAAATAAACATGAGTGTTGAATTTGCTTGTCATATTATTCTATTTTGACTATGTTTAGTTTGTGCACTTCTACTTAACTTGTAGGTGCTAAATTAAATATTAATGGTTCAGGTATAGTGAAAGTGTTAAGCTGTTGTAAGTAATGCTGATACTTACCAGTACAAGTTACTTCTTTATTCTATAAGTTGAACAATCATCTATTGTACCTGATATATTGTTAGGTTCTACGGTATCTTATCTATTATAAAGCTTTATGGTACCTGATGTATTGTAAAGCTCTGTAGTACCTGAGCTATTGTAAGGTTTTTGGTACTTGATCAATTTCAAAGTTCTATGGTAACTGAGCTATTGTCAGATTCGCCCTTCATACAGTTAGAGTACAGCAAAGGTTGTATCGATAACTAACCATTAGATTTAGAATGTTGAAGTAGAGTAATAAAACTATGATGGTAAAATCTTATTGGTGAAGACAGTGACGGCTGTATTTTTACTTTAATACATTTTTTGTGCTACGCTAGGTAACTCTATGTTTACACATAGAATTCCCTAGCGTAGCACAAAAATACAGCTCAAGTTGATAGGCTATTACTTACTGCTGTGACAAAACATCTATTAATAGTAGTTAGTAACACAAGAGATCTGTTATATTTCTTTCAGGTGGTAAACTGATGAGCTGCTATATACTGTTGCACTATGGAAATGTCACATTTCCCTGTTTTCTTTAGTGCTCGCCGTGGAGGAACGTCATTTATACCTAAACTTTCATGCCAAGTTCTATACCTGCACCATCTACAGTTATCGCCACACGATAGATTGTGACAATTTTGAAGGCTGTTCTGATCAGCAAGAGTTTAAAATCATGAATTGCGAAATCATGATTAGGCTTGAGGTACGTTTCTAAAGTTTTTCCATTTTTCCTAACTAAAGGTAATTTTTGTTTTGCGCGTGAACATATGAAAAGTGACTAGCATTGATAGAAAGCTATGTATTTTTTCTATTGTAAGGTGCTATGGTACCTGATCAATTGCAAAGTTCTATGGTAAATGAGCTAATGTCAGGTTTGCCCTACATACAGTTAGAGTACAGCAAATGTTGTATCGATAACTAACCATTAGATTTAGAAGGTTGAAGTAGAGTAATAAAACTATGATGGTAAAATCTTATTGGTAAAGACAGTGACGGCTGTATTTTTACTTTAATACATTTTTTGTGCTACGCTAGGTAACTCTATGTTTGCGCATAGAGTTACCTAGTGTAGCACCAAAATACAGTTCAAGTTGATATTACTTACTGCTGTGAGAAAACACCTATTACTAGTAGTTAGTAACACAAGAGATCTGTTATATTTTTTTCAAGTGGTAAACTGTGGAGCTGCTATACACTGTTGCACTATAGAATTGTCACATTTCCCTGTTTTCTTTAGTGCTCGCCGAGGAGGAATGTCAGTTATACCTAAACTTTCATGCCAAGTTCTATACCTGCACCATTTGCAGTTGTCGCCAACCGATAAATTGTGACAATTTTGCAGGCAGTTCCGATCAGCAAGAGTATAAATTCATGAATTGCGAAATAATGATTCAGCTTGAGGTACGTTCCTAAAGTTCTTCCATTTTTCCTGACTAAAAGTAATTTTAATTTTGTGTGTAAACATTAAAAAATGACTAGCATTGATAGAAAGCTATGAATTTTCTCTATTGTTCTATGTTATTTGATCAGTTGTAAAGTTCTATGATATCTGATATATTATAAGGTTCAATAGTATCTGATCTATTGTAAGGTTCTATGGTATTTGATGGGTCAAAAGACTGTATTTCCGCACAAGAAAGTTACTGCATGAATGTCTAACATTAGTTCATATCATGTGAACAACCTTGTTAGAGTTGCCTGCCCGTGGACAAGCAACTCAAACAACAAGCTTCACAAGATTCCTTTCATGATTTGAACTTGTCTAATATGTATTATCCCTTTGGTTACCAATCAGTCTTATTGAGTTTTGCTACAGTGGCATTCGGACATATCCATAAAAATCAGATTTTAAACAAGGAATTAAATGCCAAGTGGGTACCAGCTTTATTTCTAGCAAAATAAAGAAATATAAATGAAAACATTAACTAATGGTTTAAGTAAAAAAATTTTATACATTTGGCTAACACCAAACCCTGAGATAAAATGCAAGATGAAAAATAAATTCTAGTAGATTAATAGCTTTTTAGATTGCCATTCAAAATACTAATAAATTATAACTGCAATCACCTTATTCAAAGTTTATTTTTGGAAAGATACATGTACCAGCTGCTTAATAATAAACTCAGAGTTAGTAAGTGCCTCTCGTAGTTGAAGTGAATGGATTATGTTACGGAAGGATAAGAATGTTTGTAAGCTAAGAAAGAATTTGTCTTGATGCTGATAGCTTATAGAAGATTTTAGCTTCACAAGTGTTGCGTTCCGTTGCTCTGCAACTTGAGTGTTGATAGTTTTTAGATGGTCGTATGCATTTATATTATATCCACCACAGCATCCTGAAATCAGAATTAGTCAAGCATGATCAGCAATACAGATGCGTCTCTCAATGACGCAAATATTGTAATATAGCAAAAAATGTAATATAACAATATTACCAAATACTGTTATACTATTTATGATGACTATATTTATACGCCGCTTACCAGTATGGTTGTGCCATTGAAATCTATATACCAGAAACTTTGTCTCTCTGAAAAAGGCCGGATTTCGATTGAGAGCATACCTGGGTAATGCACAAGCATTGTTGTAGATGACAATCTTAGGCGCTAAAAATAAAAGAAATGTTCAAAACATGGCATTGCTTCATTATGAAAAAGTTGAATATCAATATAAAAAGACAACATGCAGGTGTATACTAATGTTAGATGTTTTGAACCATATTCTTGGTATATATTACTGAATTTAAACTGTCGAAAGAGTTAGGGAAAGCAAATTAAAAAGATACTATGGAATCTTCAGTTGAATTATCTGCAAAGAGGTGTTCTGAATATATTTCTCCATTCCAATTATCTACAAGTGCATTGCAGACAATTGCCTGGCTCATTGCATATTTATTAGACCTCGTCTGCTTGCCGTAGGAGCAGCTCCATTACCTGGCTCATTGCATATTTATTTTGTCAAGAAAGATTTTGTGTAAAAACAATTAGATATAGAAGTGAAGGCGTTTAAACGTATTTAACCGTTAAAACGGGCTTTAGGTTTCTAAGATAGCGCTATTGGCAGGTGGAGTTGGCAGGTGAAGACAGAGTGTATCCTATTGTTGTTAGCTGTTACTGTTATTGTTATTAATATTAGCTATTATTGTGTATCCAGGATACTAACATAGCATATTTTTGGTACTACCATAGTGCATTCAAGTTACCATCAAACAATGTATAACATACTCTTAAATAATATTTATAGAATGCTACCAGAAAATATATAGATATGTGAATATGTAGAATGTACTGAATGAATCGTGTGTTGCAGATGAGGTACAAGCAGAGCATAGAGGTATGTCATTTTCTCGGACTGTCCGACAGAGTGCTTGACCGATCTGTTCACTGGCTGGTCACTTCTTCAATGGGCGATTGGGACGCCTTAAAGATTGCTCTCATATATGAAGGTTTAGCGCCAGTAGGAGGTATGGCTGTCCCTCTTGACCAGAAGTGTGGGTTTTTATATTCACTCGTGTTTTAATGGTCTTACTTTCTTCTTTTTAGCTGAGGAAGCTGGTCAAGAATGTTATGTAGAACAAGATCCTTTTATATCTATTGATCCTTTATTGTTGTATTTTCATAGATATGAGACAAGATGTACTCCAGCCTCGAGTTATGAAAGAAACCGAGTCGGATGGCTATGCAGGCAAAGTTTTCTGCTACCTTCCACTGCCTATGAAAAGTGGTCTTCCTGTGCACATTAACATTAACATCGCGAGCAAGTCTTGTATTGATAAGGCTTATCGTAGCTTCTGCGTCGACGAGTGATGTGCAGATAAATCCATTGATCTTCACATCTATTGTGGCTCTTCTACAATCTTTATTTGAGGCTTTGGTAACACCATTAACCTGTTCGGGTTATCTTCGCGAAGTTTGTATATTGTATGCCTGCGAAAAGTAGTCATTCCATGCCCTCAATCATTCACGCTTTTCGTCAGTTGCTCCTGGTCGTGAGTATTTGGGTAGGTAGGGTTTATATGATGGTGGTGCACTGCTTAAGTCTTCTAATGATAATTCGATTTCTAAGTCTTCCGGTGGTGCGGATGGGTCATCATCGAACTATTTTTCAGATTCGTCTTCTCGTTCGGGCATGTCGGTTAGTTCCAGTGCCGTCTCCACATGTAAAGCGTTTACCGTTGCACTCTTCCTTGCTCTGTACACAAAGCATCCTTTTGTGATTCCTCCGATGACTGTTGATAAAACCATTAATGTAAGAATGATGTTGCAAGCGAACGTCCAGAGCTCATAACCTGAGGTTACGTGTCCTCCAAATAAAAAGCTGAATAGTGAAGGGCCAAATAGTTTCTCTCTGCTCTCTACGGTGTTGTAATGTAGGGTGTTATGGCGGTTCGTGACGATTCCCATAGCCTTTAGTACTCTTTTCTGTCTGTCTAAGGTAGATAGGATTTCATTCAGTTCTCCGTATTCGTCTGTGTTTGACCATCTTAACATATGTGCTCTGCTAAATATTGTTTCTTGTATTTGTAGGGGCTGGCTGCAGAGGTTGATGTACGGAATGGTCAAGTCGGTGGCTTCCTTAATTGGCGAAATCATCCCGTTCGGAAAGTATTCAGAGATGTTACCTTCCAGCATCATCAATGTGCCTCTTTTGTCTTGCAATTGACTGTATAGGTGTCTGGGTGTATCGCATTGTCTTTTGGATTGAAATATCCAATTTTTTCTGTACCGGCTATTTTGATCATCATCGGAATAAATTCTGTGCAGTTATTCTTTTCCATTGGCAGTATTTCGTATTGACTGTAGTTAAGTATAGTACAATGGTAAACTTGGAGGAAACCCGGACCTGTTGTAGCAATAACATTTGGGTTTCCCAGTAAATATCTTGCGCTGAGTGTCGCGTGTTCTCCTATTAGCATGGTAACTATCTGTAAAATCTCAGCTAGATTGTAGGAGGCGTAGAAGTAAGCTGACCAAAATAGTTTTTGAGTCATCTTAGTTTGCTGGTAGGCAAGTGACTGTAGCATTGTATTGAAGAAGGCAGCGTTTTGACCCACTGCTGATACTCTTGCCTTTATCGTATCGTTAATTGTGACATTCGTCAATGGTGTGAGAAATTTCACTATAAGGCCTTGGTCCGAAAGCGAAACAGAGTTGTTACAGCCTTTATGTGAATTCAGTCTCGAGTTATAAAATGTCAGAGCTAAATCTTGTTTATTGGAGACAAAATGTGCGTCGAAAAATTATTCTTTTTCGTTGAACCATGGCGGGTATTCACATGTTTCAACTATGTCCAGGTCCCACATAAGCATTGATCTGTCGTTTAATTCACAAGAGCCGTTGTTGTAATTGCAGTAAATGACGTCTCCGGTTGTACTTTAAAATTTGTCAGATCCGTGTCTCTTGTATAGGTAAGTTGCCACATAACTGCATTGCTTAGCGCTGAAGGTTTTCTGTTGGCAGCACCATACATACATGGCGTTGGTTGGTTCATTCGTAATATACATTCCATCTCTATGTAAAAATCCAGCTTAGCACTTCTTATGTATTACCATGTCAGTGCATTCTTCTAAGGTTACTTTCTGGGTTCTGCTTGAGGTTGTCCTGGTATTAATGTCTCTGAAAAATTAAATTTGTGTCGTGACATGTGCGGTGAACTTCGTGCACCGGTAGGCGATAGTCTTTTGCTTGATCATATTCTTCTTGTAGGTAGTAACGTTAAATTTCTGGGGTGCCATGTCTGATTGTTTGCTGGTGTCCGTTGAGCATTTGTATTCTTGTTCTACTCAAAATGTTTGTGGAGAATCATTTTCTCCTGTGCCGCAAATCATGGGGTTGTTTGGTTGTCCTTTTGATGCTGTCGCCCCGGTAATGCGTAAGGCTAAGCATAGAAGGCTAAATTGGAAGTAGCTGGCAAGGTTGAATAGGCCGAGCCGTCCTCCGGTGAATCTTATGCGTTTAGGTCGTCGGTCTACTATTTAGATCTAATGTGGCATTTATGTTTGCAACCACAACTTTGACCTTCACAAAAGACATGTGTAGATAAACCGTTCATAGTGGAATCACTGCAATGAAAACTCGGTGAATATTTATATTTTGCTGAGAAATCATTAGCTGTCAATATATTGAAAAAGGGAGGCAACTCTATTATTGAATGCAACCAGAGTATAGTCTAAGAAGAGACAACTCTATTACTTAGCGCATGCATTTGATTCACTTTCTGTGAACTCAATGTTCATCTGAGGTTGATAGAGAATCGGGTTTTAAGATGAAACGGTCCTAATGCTTAAACTATAAATGGGACCTCTTATTCAACTCACAGTGAAAATAAATCAAGGGAAGATAATTCTTTTGCTCAATACACCCAGGTCCTTGTGTTCATGTGAAATCACAATTTTTACTATTGAATACAGTATTGACTCTATAAGATTCTGATGCATATTAAGGCTACAAGCTAACTTCAAATCATTTTATTTTACGTTGTTAAAGTTTTTTGAATTATTTAGTTGAAGTGCCTCAGAACTGTCTGCTTCGATAGCATTCATTGGACTGCCTTATATATATACTTCACTTTATATATGTTCACTTACACAGTTGTATAAGCATACGACATACTGACTTATATAAAATTTATTAGCTCAACATTTTGGCAAATTTGATCTGTTGGAAAACTAGGGTAAACTACAAGTATGTTCACATGATGAATAGATGAGCTCTGGTTCACTTGAAAACTGTTTTGTCGAATGATATTAAAACTTCATTGGTTTTCCTAGCTAGTGGTTTATACATCTGTAGGTTTATTGTCTATACGGTTTGTATTATGTTTGAGGTACAATTCCTTATTAAAATCGGTCAGATCATGATATTCCACGATTATAGGCTGCAATGTCAAGTTTTATGGTAATCCGTCATGTTAAAAGTATCCATGAAGTTACGGGTAGTCATGATGTTTTATTAAAGTGTTTTAGGTTAGAATACCTTTTCATAAAACGTTTTTACCTGTCCACCAGAACAGACACACACACACACAGCTAAAGTTCTACTGACAGTGGTCTTTTATACCGTAAAACAACTCCATGTATACGGTCTACTAAAACTGTTTGCCCTGATTGTACTATTTTTATACGTGTCGAAAGCATTCCTGCATGTCAATGATAGGGTGAAAACAATGGAAATCTGCGGTGTGTTTTGCAGCTAGTCCCTATTGTATCAGACTCAAACCACTCCAATCGGAGATGTCCTGTTGTTATACAGAGAACTAACAATAAAATTGAAAATGTTAGGCAAACTGAAAATCTTCAAATTGGCTGTATTGAAAAAAAATTTCTTTGTTGTCAAATTTTATGGTAATCTGCTAGTTGAAAACATTTTGTGAAAAAATGGTACATCACAAATTCTTATTAATCGTTAATTAAGCAATATCAGTTGACTGCTATAATAATTACATAACTAGGACAATTCTAACTTTCGAACATGTATGCATTATATATACATCTTGCTACTTTTACTTTATTTCATCACCAAATTCAATGCTTTAAAAAAGTATATCATAATAATCATCACGCAAGTGATATTATTTATTAACAAGCAGTATTGCTATTGTCGGACAAAAAATTGATGAAAAACTTTGCAATTAGGCTATCTCAGCATTTGGATAGTTTCTTTACAGAAGTTTTCCTCCCTTTATTTTAATAAACAACCTATACATACAGGTTTTTGCTTTAACCTTATAAAAATATTTTGATATCATAATCTTATTAATAATCTGGCTGAGTTTTGTAATGGTTAAATTAACATATATCTATGCAGTATCAGAAATTACAATTCTATTGAAAAGGCAACTCTAAATACAAACATGCAGTCAGACATATTTGTATGTCTGACGGAATTCTCTGTCTTGTCACAAGCATCTCATCTACAACTTGTTCCATATGTGCAAACACATTATCAATTGATGGGTCAAAAGACTGTATTTCCGCACTAGAAAATTACTGCATGGATGCCTAACATTAGTTCAAATCATGTGAACCTTGCTGGAGTTGCCTGCCCACAAAGAGTTTCCTAAAGATGGAAACTGGCGGTTTTGTATTGAATTCCACCAATCGAATTCCGTCACAGAATAAGACTGTCATCCATTGTCGCGAATAGATGAAAGTCTTGATGCATTGGCCGGGAGTAAGATAAAAAATTATCAAACCGAAGGGTTATATTCAGGGCATTTAGTTTGCAAAAGGACTAATCATAGTTTCTAAACGACGCAGCGATCTTCACGAACGCTGACGGAAAGACCGCTCAGGCATTGGATAAACAATTGGTCGAAGACAGCGTAACTGAAACGATGTTTCGATAAAAGCAAAAAGGCCTATGTAAAAAGGTCGGTGCTATCTATAAAAATAGACTTTCGGACAAATTGGCTAGTGGTCGTGCATTAACCCTTTGTGACGACACCAGTGTTCGTTCTAATCGCAGCACGTTAAAAGGGCAACAAATGCAAATGTCTTTAGATAGGTTTATCTTAAAACGGCCGGCTAGTCGTGAAAGTGAAACAAAGGAAAAACTAGCTAACTAGCGAGAAACCTCAAACTATAAACGCCGAAGAAATTTCAATTACGAAAAATGAAAGTTTGCTTTTAGGTTTGCTTTTAAGTTTGTCTTTGAAGGCTTTGATAAAACCCAAATTTATCAAAGTCAACTGTTGTAACAAAGAATAACACGTATATCGCCCTCTCTGGCAAATGCTAGCGTTAGCTGCTACTGTATGTATTTAATTTTACATTTTAATTAATCACATTTCCTCTTGCCTTGTTTTTTTATTTGTTACTTTTTGAAAGCATGTGGTAAGTTAGGACAATAACCAACATGTTTTTTCTGTTACAATATCTTGTTTTGAGTGTTTTATTAGCATTTTTAAAGTATAGAAACCAATTATTGCATATTTAATTGTTCTATATGTAAATAGATTGCACCAACATGCGAGTAAATTGACATACGAGCTCAGTCTCGGAACGCATTAAGCGCGTATGTCGAAGTATGACTGCACCTCAAATTGAAAACTAGCTGCTAGACAGAGTTAGTAAACATAGCCAAGTTCCAAATTTTTTCAAATCGCCGCTGGGGCTTTGAAATACATGTAAGCCCATTGCTAATGCATCACACGTCTTTGCCAAATTTTTCAACCTTGTCGCAAGTTATTCGGAATTTGGCATGGCATCATCATTGAAAAAATCTCTTGCAGTTCTATACGTTGAAAAAACTCATAACTTACCACCACAAATTGTTGGTTCACTAAAGGCTTTCACATCGATGAACATTCATGAAAATCTCTGAATGCGGCAAAAAATAAATTTCATACAAACATAAATTTCTCAGCTAAATATAAACCTAAACAAGTGGTATACGCATGTGAAGGTCTTACTCTATTGCTAACTGCTTTCACGGAATAATTTATTTGCGAATGTGTTCATCCGCGAATAATTTAGTCCGCGAATATGCTTGAAAAGACCATTTTCGCGAAATTCAATTCCACGAATAATTTCATCCTGTAGGGTAAAATATAGTTTTATATTCCTAGTAGAGCGAGGCACTAACCAGTGCATCAACTATTGATATATTAACAATGAGTCACTGTTTGACTTCCAGCAGTTTAAGAATGGCTAGGAAAAGATGTGACGGCGTGATGGCATGCCACCTGTTCATTAACCAGTTCTAAGGCTACTGATACTCGAGAGATGCCATCGAGAATGATAACATTTATTATGAGATGAATGGCTATTATTAATGCTCAAATTATTATAGATCGAGAGGGAGCTAATTTTGTCCAAGTATTATCTTTGTATGTTATATATCCATATGTTGACAAAATAGATAACATCACTAAATTATATAAATGCAATTATATTACTGCAATTTGAAAGCTCGATGCTTTCAACAAAAAATTATCTCGTACGGTATGCATTCATAAATTGACAAGCAAAAGGTCGATACAGTGGGTGATTGACCAAAATATAGATGACCTCGCTAGATCATGAAAATGCAATTAGATTGCCAGTTAGAAAGATCAACCCTATCAACAAATATTATCTTCATACTGTATAGATTCATGAGTTGATTGATAAAAAGTCAATATATTATATGATCAAAAAAATATAGCCATGGGTTGACCTCAGTAGATTATGTGGACTGATTTTGATTGATGAAACTCGAGGAATGCTCATGGAAGAACTATCGATGAAAGATCGACCCACAAAAGACATGTGTAGATAACCTGTTCATAGTGGAATCACTGCAATGAAAACTCGGTGAATATTCATATTTTGCTGAGAAATCATTAGCTGTCAGTATATTGAATAAAGAGAGGCAACTCTATTATTGAATGCAACCAGAGTATAGTCTAAGAAGAGACAACTCTATTACTTAGCACATGCATTTGATTCACTTTCTGGGAACTCAATGTTCATCTGAGGTTGATAGAGAATCGGGCTATAAGATAAAACGGTCCTAATGCTTAAACTATAAATGGGACCTCTTATTCAACTCACAGTGAAAATAAATCAAGGGGAGATAATTCTTTTGCTCAATACACCCAGGGCCTTGTGTTCATGTGGAATCACAATTTTTACTATTGAATACAGTATTGACTCTATAAGATTCTGATGCATATTAAGGCTACAAGCTAACTTCAAATAATTTTATTTTACCTTGTTAAAGTTTTTTGAATTATTTAGTTGAAGTGCCTCAGAACCATCTGCTTCGATAGCATTCATTGGACTGCTTTATATATATACTTCACTTTATACATGTTCACTTACACAGTTGTATAAGCATACGACATACTGACTTATATGAAATTTATTAGCTCAACATTCTTGCAAATTTGATCTGTTGGAAAACTAGAGTAAACTATGTTCACATGGTGAATAGATGAGCTCTGGTTGACTTGAAAACTGTTTTGTCGAATGATATTAAGACTTCATTGGTTTTCCTAGCTAGTGGTTTATATATCTGTAGGTTTATTGTCTTTATGGTTTGTATTGTGTTTGAGGTACAATTTCTTATTAAAATCGTTTGGATCATGATATTTCACGATTATAGGCTGCAATGTCAAGTTTTATGGTAATCCGTCATGTTAACAGTATCCGTGAAGTTAGGGGTGGTCATGATTTCTTATTAAAGTATTTCAGGTTAGAATACCTTTTCATAAAACGTTTTCACCTGTCCACCAGAACAGACACACACATAGCTTAAGTTCTATTGACAGTGGTCTTTCATACCGTAAAACAACTCCATATATATGGTCTACTGAAAATGTTTGCCCTGATCACACAGTTTTTATACGTGTCGTAAGCATTCCTGCATGTCAATGATAGGGTGAAAACAATGGAAATCTGCGGTGTGTTTTACAGCTAGTCCCTTTTGTATCAGACTCAAACCACTCCAATCGCAGATGTCCCGTTGTTATACAGAGAACTAACAATAAAAAATTGAAGATGTTAAGCGAACTGAAAATCTTCAAATTGGCTGTATTGAAAAAAAATTTCTTTGTTGTCAAATTTTATGGTAATCTGCTAGTTGAAAACATTTTGTGAAAAAATGGTGCATCACGAATTCTTATTAATCGTTAATTAAGCAATATCAGTTGACTGCTATAATAATTACATAACTAGGACAATTCTAACTTTCGAACATGTATGCATTATACATACGTCTTGCTACTTTTACTTTTTTTATCACCAAATTCAATGCTTTAAAAAATATATTATAATAATCATCACGCAAGTGATATTATTTATTAACAAGCAGTATTGCTATTGTCGGAAAGAAAATTGATGACAAACTTTGCAATTAGGCTATCTTAGCAACTGGATAGTTTCTTTACAGAAGTTGTCCTCCCTTTATTTTAATAAACAACCTATACATACAGGTTTTTACTTTAACGTTATAAAAATATTTTGATATAAAATTCTTATTAATAATCTGGCGGAGTTTTGTAATGGTTAGTTTAACATATATCTATGCAATATCAGAATTTACAATTTTATTGAAAAGGCAACTCCAAATACAAACATGCAGTCAGACATATTTGTATGTCTGACGGCATTCTCTGCTTTGTCACAAGCATCTCATCTACAACTTGTTCCATATGTGCAAACACATTATCAATTGATGGGTCAAAAGACTGTATTTCCGCACTAAAAATTACTGCATGGATGTCTAACATTAGTTCAAGTCGTGTGAACAACCTTGCTGGAGTTGCCTGCCCGCGGACAAGCAACTCAAACAACAAGGTTCACAAAATTCCTTTCATGATTTGAACTTGTCTAATATGTATTATCCCCTTGGTTACCAATCAGTTTTATGGAGCTTTCCTACAGTGGCATTCGGACATATCCATAAAAAAATCAGATTTTAAACAAGGAATTAAATGCCAAGTGGGTACCAGCTTTATTTCTAGCGAAATAAAGAAATATGAATAAAAACATTAACTAATGGTTTAAGTAAAAAAATTTTTATACATTTGGCTAACACCAAACCCTGAGATGAAATGCAAGATGAAAAATAAAATCTAGTAGAATAATAGCTTTTTAGAATGCCATTTAAAATACTAATAAATTCTAACTGCAAATCACCTTATTCAAAGTTCATTTTAGGAAAGATACATGTACCAGCTGCTTAATAATAAACTCAGAGTTAGTAAGTGCCTCTCGTAGTTGAAGTGAATGGATTATGTTACGGAAGGATAAGAATGTTTGTAAGCTAAGAAAGAATTTGTCTTGATGCTGATAGCTTATAGAAGATTTTAGCTTCACAAGTGTTGCGTTCCGTTGCTCTTCAACTTGAGTGTTGATAGTTTTTAGATGGTCGTATGCATTTATATTATATCCACCACAGCATCCTGAAATCAGAATTAGTCAAGCATGATCAGCAATACAGATGCGTCTCTCAATGACGCAAATATTGTAATATAGCAAAAAATGTAATATAACAATATTACTAAATACTGTTATACTATTTATGATGACTATATTTATACGTCACTTACCAGTATGGTTGTGCCAGTAAAATCTATCTACCAGAAACTTTGTCTCTCTGAAGAAGCCCGGATTTCGATTGAGAGCACACCTGGGTAATGCACAAGCATTGTTGTAGATGACAATCTTAGGTGCTAAAAATAAAAGAAATGTTCAAAACATGGCATGGCTTCATTATGAAAAAGTTGAATATCAATATAAAAAGACAACATGCAGGTGTATACTAATGTTAGATGTTTTGAACCATATGCTTGGTATATATTACTGAATTTAAACTGTCGAAAGAGTTAGGGAAAGCAAATTAAAAAGATACTATGGAATATTCAGTTGAATTATCTGCAAAGAGGTGTTCTGAATATATTTCTCCATTCCAATCATCTACAAGTGCATTGCATACAAATATCATAAAGTGCAGAATAAAGTGTGAATGTGAATTCTACTTTGATAGCCTCAAATAAATAAGCACAAATGAATGCAAATGACAAAAAAATTGAAAAAAGATTTTTGCAAACTTCATAATAGCAAATGCTACGTAGTCATTATAATTTCTGCTAAAATAATTCACTTTGCACATGGAATTCATAAAAAGGAATTTTAATACTTTTTCAAAACATCATTTAGCATAATCATTACCACACTGCAGGTTTGTCCCAGGGGCTACACCCGATTAGCCAGGTAGGATGTTCAATGATCTCAACAGCATGAAGAATGTCTTCACCTATGTCTTCAACTGCTATTTGCCCGATCACTTCTTTTTAGATGGCGCAACTACATGTATGTTCAGGTTGGCAGAGATATCACTGTTTACCTGAAAATACCTTTTTCTGTTTTTACATAATGGTTATTATTTGCTCCTAGTTTTTATTAAACCTCATCCTATATTACAAACGTCTAACAAAATTGAAAAATGTAAATTTCCAATTTCAACCAAACATGCTAGAAATGCTCCAATTGAGCTAATTAGCTTATTGTGAGAATATTGCAATTGTCTGACAAAAGTGAAAAATGTAAATTTCCAATTTCAACCAAACATGCTAGAAATGCTCCAATTGAGCTAATTAGCTCATTGTTAGAATACTACAAACGTCTGACAAAAGTGAAAAATGTAAATTTCCAATTTCAACCAAACATGCTAGAAATGCTGAAATTGCGCAAAAAGCCTACTGTAAGAATTTTACGAACGTCTGACAAAACTGAAAAATGTAAATTTCCAATTTCAACCAAACATGCTAGAAATGCTTCAATTGAGCTAATTAGCTTATTGTGAAAATATTCCAATGGTCTGACAAAAGTGAAAAATGTAAATTTCCAATTTCAACCAAACATGCTAGAAATGCTCCAATTGAGCTAATTAGCTTATTGTGAGAATATTACAAACGTCTGACAAAACTGAAAAATGTAAATTTCCAATTTCAACCAAACATGCTAGAAATGCTCCAATTGAGCTAATTAGCTTATTGTGAGAATATTGCAATTGTCTGACAAAAGTGAAAAATGTAAATTTCCAATTTCAACCAAACATGCTAGAAATGCTCCAATTGAGCTAATTAGCTTATTGTGAGAATATTGCAATTGTCTGACAAAAGTGAAAAATGTAAATTTCCAATTTCAACCAAACATGCTAGAAATGCTCCAATTGAGCTAATTAGCTTATTGTGAGAATACTACAAACGTCTGACAAAACTGAAAAATGTAGATTTCCAATTTCAACCAAACATGCTAGAAATGCTCCAATTGAGCTAATTAGCATATTGTGAGAATATTACAAACGTCTAACAAAATTGAAAAATGTAAATTTCCAATTTCAACCAAACATGCTAGAAATGCTCCAATTGAGCTAATTAGCTTATTGTGAGAATATTGCAATTGTCTGACAAAAGTGAAAAATGTAAATTTCCAATTTCAACCAAACATGCTAGAAATGCTCCAATTGAGCTAATTAGCTTATTGTGAGAATATTGCAATTGTCTGACAAAACTGAAAAATGTAAATTTCCAATTTCAACCAAACATGCTAGAAATGCTCCAATTGAGCTAATTAGCTTATTGTGAGAATATTACAAACGTCTGACAACACTGAAAAATGTAAATTTCCAATTTCAACCAAACATGCTAGAAATGCTCCAATTGAGCTAATTAGCTTATTGTGAGAATATTACAAACGTCTGACAAAACTGAAAAATGTAAATTTCCAATTTCAACCAAACATGCTAGAATTGCTCCAATTGAGCTAACTAGCTTATTGAGAGACTATTGCAATTGTCTGACAAAACTGAAAAATGTAAAATTCCAATGTCAACCAAACATGCTAGAAATGCTCCAATTGAGCTAATTAGCTTATTGTGAGAATATTACAAACGTCTGACAAAAGTGAAAAATGTAAATTTCCAATTTCAACCAAACATGCTAGAAATGCTCCAATTGAGCTAATTAGCTTATTGTGAGAATATTACAAACGTCTGACAAAACTGAAAAATGTAAATTTCCAATTTCAACCAAACATGCTAGAAATGCTCCAATTGAGCTAATTAGCTTCTTGTGAGAATATTGCAATTGTCTGACAAAAGTGAAAAATGTAAATTTCCAATTTCAACCAAACATGCTAGAAATGCTCCAATTGAGCTAATTAGCTTATTGTGAGAATATTGCAATTGTCTGACAAAAGTGAAAAATGTAAATTTCCGATTTCAACCAAACATGCTAGAAATGTTCCAATTGAACTAATTAGCTTATTGTGAGAATATTACAAACGTCTGACAAAACAGAAAAATGTAAATTTCTAATTTCAACCAAACATGCTAGAAATGCTCAAATTGTGCAAATAAGCCTACTGTAAGAATTTTACAAACGTCTGACAAAACTGAAAAATGTAAATTTCCAATTTCAACCAAACATGCTAGAAATGCTCCAATTGAGCTAATTAGCTTATTGTGAGAATATTGCAATTGTCTGACAAAACTGAAAAATGTAAATTTCCAATTTCAACCAAACATGCTAGAAATGCTCCAATTGAGCTAATTAGCTTATTGTGAGAATATTACAAACGTCTGACAACACTGAAAAATGTAAATTTCTAATTTCAACCAAAAATGCTAGAAATGCTCCAAATGAGCTAATTAGCTTAATGAGAAAATAATGCAATTGTTTGACAAAATGAAAAATGCAAACTTCCAATTTCAACCAAACATGCTAGAAATGCTCCAATTGAGCTAATTAGCTTATTGTGAGAATATTGCAATTGTCTGACAAAACTGAAAAATGTAAATTTCCAATTTCAACCAAACATGCTAGAAATGCTCCAATTGAGCTAATTAGCTTATTGTGAGAATATTACAAACGTCTAACAAAATTGAAAAATGTAAATTTCCAATTTCAACCAAACATGCTAGAAATGCTCCAATTGAGCTAATTAGCTTATTGTGAGAATACTACAAACGTCAGACAAAACTGAAAAATGTAGATTTTCAATTTCAACCAAACATGCTAGAAATGCTCCAATTGAGCTAATTAGCATATTGTGAGAAT